>NW_027150165.1:0-73039 GCF_031143425.1 Pleurodeles waltl | reverse complement strand
GTCCCCTAATGCAAATAATGCTCATATTTGAATCTGGAGTAAAGTCTATGAAAACAGCGTTTAAAGGCCGCGGGGAGAGTTTTAAACATCATTTGGCGTGCTTTAGCATACAACCGAGCAAGTGATTTTTCTCTTCAAAATGAATGGCTAGTGAGCTAGGAAATGCTTCAGAACAGTAGAAAATGTGCTGTTATCAACTGTTCCATCATTCTCATAATTCATAGTTGTTTATATGCTTTATCACTTTCTAAGCTTAAATAAGCTTTTTAGAGCGATATACGTTCTCCCCTAAGGCAGATAATGCTCATATTTGAATCTGGAGTAAAATCTATGAAAACAGCGTTTTAAAGGCCGCGGGAGTGTTTTAAACATCATTTGGCGTGCTTTAGCATACAACCGAGCAAGTGATATGTCTCTTCAAAATGAATGGCTAGTGAGCTAGGAAGTGCTTCAGAACAGTAGAAAATGTGATGTTATCAACTGTTCCATCATTCTCATAATTCATAGTTGTTTATATGCTTTATCACTTTCTAAGCTTAAATAAGCTTTTTAGGGCGATGCACGTGCTCCCCTATAGCAGATAATGCTCATATTTGAATCTGGAGTAAAGTCTATGAAACAGCGTTTAAAGGCCGCGGGGAGTGTTTTAAACATCATTTGGCTTGCTTTAGCATACAACCGAGCAAGTGATATGTCTCTTCAAAATGAATGGCTAGTGAGCTAGGAAATGCTTCAGAACAGTAGAAAATGTACTTTTATCAACTGTTGCATCATTCTCATAATTCATAGTTGTTGATATGCTTTATCACTTTCTAAGCTTAAATAAGCTTTTTACAGCGATATACGTGGTCCCCTAATGCAAATAATGCTCATATTTGAATGTGGAGTAAAGTCTATGAAAACAGCGTTTAAAGGCCGCGGGGAGTGTTTTAAACATCATTTGGCGTGCTTTAGCAGACAACCGAGCAAGTGATATTTCTCTTCAAAAAGAATGTCTAGTGAGCTAGGAAATGCTTCAGAACAGTAGAAAATGTGCATTTATAAACTGTTCCATCATTCTCATAATTCATAGTTGTTTATATGCTTTATCACTTTCTCAGCTTAAATAAGCTTTTTAGAGCGATATACGTGCTCCCCTAAGGTAGATAATGCTCATATTTGAATCTGGAGTAAAGTTTATGAAAACAGCCTTTAAAGGCCGCGGGGAGTGTTTTAAACATCATTTGGGTGCTTTAGCATACAACCGAGCAAGTGATATTTCTCTTCAAAATGAATGGCTAGTGAGCTAGGAAATGCTTCAGAATAGTAGAAATGTGGATTTATCAACTGTTCCATCATTCTCATAATTCATAGTTGTTTATATGCTTTATAACTTTCTAAGTTTAAATAAGCTTTATAGAGCGATATACGTGCTCCCCTAAGGCAGATAATGCTCATATTTGCATCTGTAGTAAAATCTATGAAAACAGCGTTTTAAAGGCCGCGGGAGTGTTTTAAACATCATTTGGCGTGCTTTAGCATACAACCGAGCAAGTGATATGTCTCTTCAAAATGAATGGCTAGTGAGCTTGGAAATGCTTCAGAACAGTAGAAAATGTACTGTTATCAACTGTTGCATCATTCTCATAATTCATAGTTGTTTATATCCTTTATCACTTTCTAAGCTTAAATAAGTTTTTAGAGCGATATACGTGCTCCCCTATAGCAGATAATGCTCATATTTGAATCTGGAGTAAAGTCTATGAAACAGCGTTTAAAGGCCGCGGGGAGTGTTTTAAACATCATTTGGCTTGCTTTAGCATACAAACCGAGCAAGTGATATGTCTCTTCAAAATGAATGGCTAGTGAGCTAGGAAATGCTTCAGAACAGTAGAAAATGTACTTTTATCAACTGTTGCATCTTTCTCATAATTCATAGTTGTTGATATGCTTTATCACTTTCTAAGCTTAAATAAGCTTTTTAGAGCGATATACGTAGTCCCCTAATGCAAATAATGCTCATATTTGAATCTGGAGTAAAGTCTATGAAAACAGCGTTTAAAGGCCGCGGGGAGTGTTTTAAAACATCATTTGGCGTGCTTTAGCATACAACAGAGCAAGTGATATTTCTCTTCAAAATGAATGGCTAGTGAGCTGGGAAATGCTTCAGAACAGTAGAAAATGTGGATTTATCAACTGTTCCATCATTCTCATAATTCATAGTTGTTTATATGCTTTATAACTTTCTAAGTTTAAATAAGCTTTATAGAGCGATATACGTGCGCCCCTAAGGAAGATAATGCTCATATTTGAATCTGGAGTAAAGTCTATGAAAACAGCGTTTAAAGGCCGCGGGGAGTGTTTTAAACATCATTTGGCGTGCTTTGGCATACAACCGAGCAAGTGATATTTCTCTTCAAAAAGAATGTCTAGTGAGCTAGGAAATGCTTCAGAACAGTAGAAAATGTGCATTTATCAACTGTTCCATCATTCTCATAATTCATAGTTGTTTATATGCTTTATCACTTTCTCAGCTTAAATAAGCTTTTTAGAGCGATATACGTGCTCCCCTAAGGTAGATAATGCTCATATTTGAATCTGGAGTAAAGTCTATGATACAGCGTTTAAAGGCCGCGGGGAGTGTTTTAAACATCATTTGGCGTGCTTTAGCATACAACTGAGCAAGTGATTTTTCTCTTCAAAATGAATGGCTAGTGAGCTAGGAAATGCTTCAGAACAGTAGAAAATGTGCTATCAACTGTTCCATCATTCTCATAATTCATAGTTGTTTATATGCTTTATCACTTTCTAAGTTTAAATAAGCTTTTTAGAGCGATATACGTGCTCCACTAAGGCAGATAATGCTCATATTTGAATCTGGAGTAAAGTCAATGAAAACAGCGTTTAAAGACCGCGGGGAGTGTTTTAAACATCATTTGGCGTGCTTTAGCATACAACCGAACAAGTGATATTTCTCTTCAAAATGAATGGCTAGTGAGCTAGGAAATGCTTCAGAACAGTAGAAAATGTACTGTTATCAACTGTTCCATCATTCTCATAATTCATAGTTGTTTATATGCTTTATCACTTTCTAAGCTTAAATAAGCTTTTTAGAGCGATATACGTGCTCCCCTAAGGCAGATAATGCTCATATTTGCATCTGGAGTAAAATCTATGAAAACAGCGTTTTAAAGGCCGCGGGAGTGTTTTAAACATCATTTGGCGTGCTTTAGCATACAACCGAGCAAGTGATATGTCTCTTCAAACTGAATGGCTAGTGAGCTAGGAAGTGCTTCAGAACAGTAGAAAATGTGCTGTTATCAACTGTTCCATCATTCTCATAATTCATAGTTGTTTATATGCTTTATCACTTTCTAAGCTTAAATAAGCTTTTTAGGGCGATATACGTGCTCCCCTATAGCAGATAATGCTCATATTTGAATCTGGAGTAAAGTCTATGAAACAGCGTTTAAAGGCCGCGGGGAGTGTTTTAAACATCATTTGGCTTGCTTTAGCATACAACCGAGCAAGTGATATGTCTCTTCAAAATGAATGGCTAGTGAGCTAGGAAATGCTTCAGAACAGTAGAAAATGTACTTTTATCAACTGTTGCATCATTCTCATAATTCATAGTTGTTGATATGCTTTATCACTTTCTAAGCTTAAATAAGCTTTTTACAGCGATATACGTGGTCCCCCTAATGCAAATAATGCTCATATTTGAATGTGGAGTAAAGTCTATGAAAACAGCGTTTAAAGGCCGCGGGGAGTGTTTTAAACATCATTTGGCGTGCTTTAGCAGACAACCGAGCAAGTGATATTTCTCTTCAAAAAGAATGTCTAGTGAGCTAGGAAATGCTTCAGAACAGTAGAAAATGTGCATTTATAAACTGTTCCATCATTCTCATAATTCATAGTTGTTTATATGCTTTATCACTTTCTCAGCTTAAATAAGCTTTTTAGAGCGATATACGTGCTCCCCTAAGGTAGATAATGCTCATATTTGAATCTGGAGTAAAGTTTATGAAAACAGCCTTTAAAGGCCGCGGGGAGTGTTTTAAAACATCATTTGGGTGCTTTAGCATACAACCGAGCAAGTGATATTTCTCTTCAAAATGAATGGCTAGTGAGCTAGGAAATGCTTCAGAACAGTAGAAAATGTGGATTTATCAACTGTTCCATCATTCTCATAATTCATAGTTGTTTATATGCTTTATAACTTTCTAAGTTTAAATAAGCTTTATAGAGCGATATACGTGCGCCCCTAAGGCAGATAATGCTCATATTTGAATCTGGAGTTAAGTCTATGAAAACAGCGTTTAAAGGCCGCGGGGAGTGTTTTAAACATCATTTGGCGTGCTTTGGCATACAACCGAGCAAGTGATATTTCTGTTCAAAAAGAATGTCTAGTGAGCTAGGAAATGCTTCAGAACAGTAGAAAATGTGCATTTATCAACTGTTCCATCATTCTCATAATTCATAGTTGTTTATATGCTTTATCACTTTCTCAGCTTAATAAGCTTTTTAGAGCGATATACGTGCTCCCCTAAGGCAGATAATGCTCATATTTGCATCTGGAGTAAAATCTATGAAAACAGCGTTTTAAAGGCCGCGGGAGTGTTTTAAACATCATTTGGCGTGCTTTAGCATACAACCGAGCAAGTGATATGTCTCTTCAAAATGAATGGCTAGTGAGCTTGGAAATGCTTCAGAACAGTAGAAAATGTACTGTTATCAACTGTTGCATCATTCTCATAATTCATAGTTGTTTATATCCTTTATCACTTTCTAAGCTTAAATAAGTTTTTAGAGCGATATACGTGCTCCCCTATAGCAGATAATGCTCATATTTGAATCTGGAGTAAAGTCTATGAAACAGCGTTTAAAGGCCGCGGGGAGTGTTTTAAACATCATTTGGCTTGCTTTAGCATACAACCGAGCAAGTGATATGTCTCTTCAAAATGAATGGCTAGTGAGCTAGGAAATGCTTCAGAACAGTAGAAAATGTACTTTTATCAACTGTTGCATCATTCTCATAATTCATAGTTGTTGATATGCTTTATCACTTTCTAAGCTTAAATAAGCTTTTTAGAGCGATATACGTGGTCCCCTAATGCAAATAATGCTCATATTTGAATGTGGAGTAAAGTCTATGAAAACAGCGTTTAAAGGCCGCGGGGAGTGTTTTAAAACATCATTTGGCGTGCTTTAGCAGACAACCGAGCAAGTGATATTTCTCTTCAAAAAGAATGTCTAGTGAGCTAGGAAATGCTTCAGAACAGTAGAAAATGTGCATTTATAAACTGTTCCATCATTCTCATAATTCATAGTTGTTTATATGCTTTATCACTTTCTCAGCTTAAATAAGCTTTTTAGAGCGATATACGTGCTCCCCTAAGGTAGATAATGCTCATATTTGAATCTGGAGTAAAGTTTATGAAAACAGCCTTTAAAGGCCGCGGGGAGTGTTTTAAACATCATTTGGGTGCTTTAGCATACAACCGAGCAAGTGATATTTCTCTTCAAAATGAATGGCTAGTGAGCTAGGAAATGCTTCAGAATAGTAGAAAATGTGGATTTATCAACTGTTCCATCATTCTCATAATTCATAGTTGTTTATATGCTTTATAACTTTCTAAGTTTAAATAAGCTTTATAGAGCGATATACGTGCTCCCGTAAGGCAGATAATGCTCATATTTGCATCTGTAGTAAAATCTATGAAAACAGCGTTTTAAAGGCCGCGGGAGTGTTTTAAACATCATTTGGCGTGCTTTAGCATACAACCGAGCAAGTGATATGTCTCTTCAAAATGAATGGCTAGTGAGCTTGGAAATGCTTCAGAACAGTAGAAAATGTACTGTTATCAACTGTTGCATCATTCTCATAATTCATAGTTGTTTATATCCTTTATCACTTTCTAAGCTTAAATAAGTTTTTAGAGCGATATACGTGCTCCCCTATAGCAGATAATGCTCATATTTGAATCTGGAGTAAAGTCTATGAAACAGCGTTTAAAGGCCGCGGGGAGTGTTTTAAACATCATTTGGCTTGCTTTAGCATACAACCGAGCAAGTGATATGTCTCTTCAAAATGAATGGCTAGTGAGCTAGGAAATGCTTCAGAACAGTAGAAAATGTACTTTTATCAACTGTTGCATCTTTCTCATAATTCATAGTTGTTGATATGCTTTATCACTTTCTAAGCTTAAATAAGCTTTTTAGAGCGATATACGTAGTCCCCTAATGCAAATAATGCTCATATTTGAATGTGGAGTAAAGTCTATGAAAACAGCGTTTAAAGGCCGCGGGGAGTGTTTTAAACATCATTTGGCGTGCTTTAGCAGACAACCGAGCAAGTGATATTTCTCTTCAAAAAGAATGTCTAGTGAGCTAGGAAATGCTTCAGAACAGTAGAAAATGTGCATTTATAAACTGTTCCATCATTCTCATAATTCATAGTTGTTTATATGCTTTATCACTTTCTCAGCTTAAATAAGCTTTTTAGAGCGATATACGTGCTCCCCTAAGGTAGATAATGCTCATATTTGAATCTGGAGTAAAGTTTATGAAAACAGCCTTTAAAGGCCGCGGGGAGTGTTTTAAACATCATTTGGGTGCTTTAGCATACAACCGAGCAAGTGATATTTCTCTTCAAAATGAATGGCTAGTGAGCTAGGAAATGCTTCAGAATAGTAGAAAATGTGGATTTATCAACTGTTCCATCATTCTCATAATTCATAGTTGTTTATATGCTTTATAACTTTCTAAGTTTAAATAAGCTTTATAGAGCGATATACGTGCTCCCGTAAGGCAGATAATGCTCATATTTGCATCTGTAGTAAAATCTATGAAAACAGCGTTTTAAAAGGCCGCGGGAGTGTTTTAAACATCATTTGGCGTGCTTTAGCATACAACCGAGCAAGTGATATGTCTCTTCAAAATGAATGGCTAGTGAGCTTGGAAATGCTTCAGAACAGTAGAAAATGTACTGTTATCAACTGTTGCATCATTCTCATAATTCATAGTTGTTTATATCCTTTATCACTTTCTAAGCTTAAATAAGTTTTTAGAGCGATATACGTGCTCCCTATAGCAGATAATGCTCATATTTGAATCTGGAGTAAAGTCTATGAAACAGCGTTTAAAGGCCGCGGGGAGTGTTTTAAACATCATTTGGCTTGCTTTAGCATACAACCGAGCAAGTGATATGTCTCTTCAAAATGAATGGCTAGTGAGCTAGGAAATGCTTCAGAACATGTAGAAAATGTACTTTTATCAACTGTTGCATCTTTCTCATAATTCATAGTTGTTGATATGCTTTATCACTTTCTAAGCTTAAATAAGCTTTTTAGAGCGATATACGTAGTCCCCTAATGCAAATAATGCTCATATTTGAATCTGGAGTAAAGTCTATGAAAACAGCGTTTAAAGGCCGCGGGGATGTTTTAAACATCATTTGGCGTGCTTTAGCATACAACAGAGCAAGTGATATTTCTCTTCAAAATGAATGGCTAGTGAGCTGGGAAATGCTTCAGAACAGTAGAAAATGTGGATTTATCAACTGTTCCATCATTCTCATAATTCATAGTTGTTTATATGCTTTATAACTTTCTAAGTTTAAATAAGCTTTATAGAGCGATATACGTGCGCCCCTAAGGAAGATAATGCTCATATTTGAATCTGGAGTAAAGTCTATGAAAACAGCGTTTAAAGGCCGCGGGGAGTGTTTTAAACATCATTTGGCGTGCTTTGGCATACAACCGAGCAAGTGATATTTCTCTTCAAAAAGAATGTCTAGTGAGCTAGGAAATGCTTCAGAACAGTAGAAAATGTGCATTTATCAACTGTTCCATCATTCTCATAATTCATAGTTGTTTATATGCTTTATCACTTTCTCAGCTTAAATAAGCTTTTTAGAGCGATATACGTGCTCCCCTAAGGTAGATAATGCTCATATTTGATCTGGAGTAAAGTCTATGATACAGCGTTTAAAGGCCGCGGGGAGTGTTTTAAACATCATTTGGCGTGCTTTAGCATACAACTGAGCAAGTGATTTTTCTCTTCAAAATGAATGGCTAGTGAGCTAGGAAATGCTTCAGAACAGTAGAAAATGTGCTATCAACTGTTCCATCATTCTCATAATTCATAGTTGTTTATATGCTTTATCACTTTCTAAGTTTAAATAAGCTTTTTAGAGCGATATACGTGCTCCACTAAGGCAGATAATGCTCATATTTGAATCTGGAGTAAAGTCAATGAAAACAGCGTTTAAAGACCGCGGGGAGTGTTTTAAACATCATTTGGCGTGCTTTAGCATACAACCGAACAAGTGATATTTCTCTTCAAAATGAATGGCTAGTGAGCTAGGAAATGCTTCAGAACAGTAGAAAATGTACTGTTATCAACTGTTCCATCATTCTCATAATTCATAGTTGTTTATATGCTTTATCACTTTCTAAGCTTAAATAAGCTTTTAGAGCGATATACGTGCTCCCCTAAGGCAGATAATGCTCATATTTGCATCTGGAGTAAATCTATGAAAACAGCGTTTTTAAAGGCCGCGGGAGTGTTTTAAACATCATTTGCGTGCTTTAGCATACAACCGAGCAAGTGATATGTCTCTTCAAACTGAATGGCTAGTGAGCTAGGAAGTGCTTCAGAACAGTAGAAAATGTGCTGTTATCAACTGTTCCATCATTCTCATAATTCATAGTTGTTTATATGCTTTATCACTTTCTAAGCTTAAATAAGCTTTTTAGGGCGATATACGTGCTCCCCTATAGCAGATAATGCTCATATTTGAATCTGGAGTAAAGTCTATGAAACAGCGTTTAAAGGCCGCGGGAGTGTTTTTAAACATCATTTGGCTTGCTTTAGCATACAACCGAGCAAGTGATATGTCTCTTCAAAATGAATGGCTAGTGAGCTAGGAAATGCTTCAGAACAGTAGAAAATGTACTTTTATCAACTGTTGCATCATTCTCATAATTCATAGTTGTTGATATGCTTTATCACTTTCTAAGCTTAAATAAGCTTTTTAGAGCGATATACGTGGTCCCCTAATGCAAATAATGCTCATATTTGAATCTGGAGTAAAGTCTATGAAAACAGCGTTTAAAGGCCGCGGGGAGAGTTTTAAACATCATTTGGCGTGCTTTAGCATACAACCGAGCAAGTGATTTTTCTCTTCAAAATGAATGGCTAGTGAGCTAGAAATGCTTCAGAACAGTAGAAAATGTGCTGTTATCAACTGTTCCATCATTCTCATAATTCATAGTTGTTTATATGCTTTATCACTTTCTAAGCTTAAATAAGCTTTTTAGAGCGATATACGTTCTCCCCTAAGGCAGATAATGCTCATATTTGAATCTGGAGTAAAATCTATGAAAACAGCGTTTTAAAGGCCGCGGGAGTGTTTTAAACATCATTTGGCGTGCTTTAGCATACAACCGAGCAAGTGATATGTCTCTTCAAAATGAATGGCTAGTGAGCTAGGAAGTGCTTCAGAACAGTAGAAAATGTGCATTTATCAACTGTTCCATCATTCTCATAATTCATAGTTGTTTATATGCTTTATCACTTTCTCAGCTTAAAATAAGCTTTTTAGAGCGATATACGTGCTCCCCTAAGGTAGATAATGCTCATATTTGAATCTGGAGTAAAGTTTATGAAAACAGAGTTTAAAGGCCGCGGGGAGTGTTTTAAACCTCATTTGGCGTGCTTTAGCATACAACCGAGCAAGTGATATGTCTCTTCAAAATGAATGGCTAGTGAGCTAGGAAGTGCTTCAGAACAGTAGAAAATGTGCTGTTATCAACTGTTCCATCATTCTCATAATTCATAGTTGTTTATATGCTTTATCACTTTCTAAGCTTAAATAAGCTTTTTAGGGCGATATACGTGCTCCCCTATAGCAGATAATGCTCATATTTGAATCTGGAGTAAAGTCTATGAAACAGCGTTTAAAGGCCGCGGGGAGTGTTTTAAACATCATTTGTCTTGCTTTAGCATACAACCGAGCAAGTGATATGTCTCTTCAAAATGAATGGCTAGTGAGCTAGGAAATGCTTCAGAACAGTAGAAAATGTACTTTTATCAACTGTTGCATCATTCTCATAATTCATAGTTGTTGATATGCTTTATCACTTTCTAAGCTTAAATAAGCTTTTTAGAGCGATATACGTGGTCCCCTAATGCAAATAATGCTCATATTTGAATCTGGAGTAAAGTCTATGAAAACAGCGTTTAAAGCCGCGGGGAGAGTTTTAAACATCATTTGGCGTGCTTTAGCATACAACCGAGCAAGTGATTTTTCTCTTCAAAATGAATGGCTAGTGAGCTAGGGAAATGCTTCAGAACAGTAGAAAATGTGCTGTTATCAACTGTTCCATCATTCTCATAATTCATAGTTGTTTAATGCTTTATCACTTTCTAAGCTTAAATAAGCTTTTTAGAGCGATATACGTTCTCCCCTAAGGCAGATAATGCTCATATTTGAATCTGGAGTAAAATCTATGAAAACAGCGTTTTAAAGGCCGCGGGAGTGTTTTAAACATCATTTGGCGTGCTTTAGCATACAACCGAGCAAGTGATATGTCTCTTCAAAATGAATGGCTAGTGAGCTAGGAAGTGCTTCAGAACAGTAGAAAATGTGATGTTATCAACTGTTCCATCATTCTCATAATTCATAGTTGTTTATATGCTTTATCACTTTCTAAGCTTAAATAAGCTTTTTAGGGCGATGTACGTGCTCCCCTATAGCAGATAATGCTCATATTTGAATCTGGAGTAAAGTCTATGAAACAGCGTTTAAAGGCCGCGGGGAGTGTTTTAAACATCATTTGGCTTGCTTTAGCATACAACCGAGCAAGTGATATGTCTCTTCAAAATGAATGGCTAGTGAGCTAGGAAATGCTTCAGAACAGTAGAAAATGTACTTTTATCAACTGTTGCATCATTCTCATAATTCATAGTTGTTGATATGCTTTATCACTTTCTAAGCTTAAATAAGCTTTTTACAGCGATATACGTGGTCCCCTAATGCAAATAATGCTCATATTTGAATGTGGAGTAAAGTCTATGAAAACAGCGTTTAAAGGCCGCGGGGAGTGTTTTAAACATCATTTGGCGTGCTTTAGCAGACAACCGAGCAAGTGATATTTCTCTTCAAAAAGAATGTCTAGTGAGCTAGGAAATGCTTCAGAACAGTAGAAATGTGCATTTATAAACTGTTCCATCATTCTCATAATTCATAGTTGTTTATATGCTTTATCACTTTCTCAGCTTAAATAAGCTTTTTAGAGCGATATACGTGCTCCCCTAAGGTAGATAATGCTCATATTTGAATCTGGAGTAAAGTTTATGAAAACAGCCTTTAAAGGCCGCGGGGAGTGTTTTAAACATCATTTGGGTGCTTTAGCATACAACCGAGCAAGTGATATTTCTCTTCAAAATGAATGGCTAGTGAGCTAGGAAATGCTTCAGAACAGTAGAAAAATGTGGATTTATCAACTGTTCCATCATTCTCATAATTCATAGTTGTTTATATGCTTATAACTTTCTAAGTTTAAATAAGCTTTATAGAGCGATATACGTGCGCCCCTAAGGCAGATAATGCTCATATTTGAATCTGGGTTAAGTCTATGAAAACAGCGTTTAAAAGGCCGCGGGGAGTGTTTTAAACATCATTTGGCGTGCTTTGGCATACAACCGAGCAAGTGATATTTCTCTTCAAAAAGAATGTCTAGTGAGCTAGGAAATGCTTCAGAACAGTAGAAAATGTGCATTTATCAACTGTTCCATCATTCTCATAATTCATAGTTGTTTATATGCTTTATCACTTTCTCAGCTTAATAAGCTTTTTAGAGCGATATACGTGCTCCCCTAAGGTAGATAATGCTCATATTTGAATCTGGAGTAAAGTCTATGAAAACAGCGTTTAAAGGCCGCGGGGAGTGTTTTAAACATCATTTGGCGTGCTTTAGCATACAACCGAGCAAGTGATATTTCTCTTCAAAATGAATGGCTAGTGAGCTAGGAAATGCTTCAGAACAGTAGAAAAATGTACTGTTATCAACTGTTCCATCATTCTCATAATTCATAGTTGTTTATATGCTTTATCACTTTCTAAGCTTAAAATAAGCTTTTTAGAGCGATATACGTGCTCCCCTAAGGCAGATAATGCTCATATTTGCATCTGGAGTAAAATCTATGAAAACAGCGTTTAAAGGCCGCGGGAGTGTTTTAAACATCATTTGGCGTGCTTTAGCATACAACCGAGCAAGTGATATGTCTCTTCAAAATGAATGGCTAGTGAGCTAGGAAATGCTTCAGAACAGTAGAAAAATGTACTGTTATCAACTGTTGCATCATTCTCATAATTCATAGTTGTTTATATCCTTTATCACTTTCTAAGCTTAAATAAGCTTTTTAGAGCGATATACGTAGTCCCCTTAGGCAAATAATGCTCATATTTGAATCTGGAGTAAAGTCTATGAAAACAGCGTTTAAATGCCGCGGGGAGTGTTTTAAACATCATTTGGCGTGCTTTAGCATACAACCGAGCACGTGATATTTCTCTTCAAAATGAATGGCTAGTGA
The DNA here is from genome assembly GCF_031143425.1 of Pleurodeles waltl. Taxonomy (NCBI): domain Eukaryota; kingdom Metazoa; phylum Chordata; class Amphibia; order Caudata; family Salamandridae; genus Pleurodeles; species Pleurodeles waltl. Next base: position 60,460 of record NW_027150165.1, on the reverse strand, counting down.
GCTGGGAAATGCTTCAGAACAGTAGAAAATGTGGATTTATCAACTGTTCCATCATTCTCATAATTCATAGTTGTTTATATGCTTTATAACTTTCTAAGTTTAAATAAGCTTTATAGAGCGATATACGTGCGCCCCTAAGGCAGATAATGCTCATATTTGAATCTGGAGTAAAGTCTATGAAAACAGAGTTTAAAGGCCGCGGGGAGTGTTTTAAACATCATTTGGCGTGCTTTGGCATACAACCGAGCAAGTGATATTTCTCTTCAAAAAGAATGTCTAGTGAGCTAGGAAATGCTTCAGAACAGTAGAAAATGTGCATTTATCAACTGTTCCATCATTCTCATAATTCATAGTTGTTTATATGCTTTATCACTTTCTCAGCTTAAATAAGCTTTTTAGAGCGATATACGTGCTCCCTAAGGTAGATAATGCTCATATTTGAATCTGGAGTAAAGTCTATGATACAGCGTTTAAAGGCCGCGGGGAGTGTTTTAAACATCATTTGGCGTGCTTTAGCATACAACTGAGCAAGTGATTTTTCTCTTCAAAATGAATGGCTAGTGAGCTAGGAAATGCTTCAGAATAGTAGAAAATGTGGATTTATCAACTGTTCCATCATTCTCATAATTCATAGTTGTTTATATGCTTTATAACTTTCTAAGTTTAAATAAGCTTTATAGAGCGATATACGTGCTCCCGTAAGGCAGATAATGCTCATATTTGCATCTGTAGTAAAATCTATGAAAACAGCGTTTTAAAGGCCGCGGGAGTGTTTTAAACATCATTTGGCGTGCTTTAGCATACAACCGAGCAAGTGATATGTCTCTTCAAAATGAATGGCTAGTGAGCTTGGAAATGCTTCAGAACAGTAGAAAAATGTACTGTTATCAACTGTTGCATCATTCTCATAATTCATAGTTGTTTATATCCTTTATCACTTTCTAAGCTTAAATAAGTTTTTAGAGCGATATACGTGCTCCCCTATAGCAGATAATGCTCATATTTGAATCTGGAGTAAAGTCTATGAAACAGCGTTTAAAGGCCGCGGGGAGTGTTTTAAACATCATTTGGCTTGCTTTAGCATACAACCGAGCAAGTGATATGTCTCTTCAAAATGAATGGCTAGTGAGCTAGGAAATGCTTCAGAACAGTAGAAAATGTACTTTTATCAACTGTTGCATCTTTCTCATAATTCATAGTTGTTGATATGCTTTATCACTTTCTAAGCTTAAATAAGCTTTTTAGAGCGATATACGTAGTCCCCTAATGCAAATAATGCTCATATTTGAATCTGGAGTAAAGTCTATGAAAACAGCGTTTAAAGGCCGCGGGGAGTGTTTTAAACATCATTTGGCGTGCTTTAGCATACAACAGAGCAAGTGATATTTCTCTTCAAATGAATGGCTAGTGAGCTGGGAAATGCTTCAGAACAGTAGAAAATGTGGATTTATCAACTGTTCCATCATTCTCATAATTCATAGTTGTTTATATGCTTTATAACTTTCTAAGTTTAAATAAGCTTTATAGAGCGATATACGTGCGCCCCTAAGGAAGATAATGCTCATATTTGAATCTGGAGTAAAGTCTATGAAAACAGCGTTTAAAGGCCGCGGGGAGTGTTTTAAACATCATTTGGCGTGCTTTGGCATACAACCGAGCAAGTGATATTTCTCTTCAAAAAGAATGTCTAGTGAGCTAGGAAATGCTTCAGAACAGTAGAAAATGTGCATTTATCAACTGTTCCATCATTCTCATAATTCATAGTTGTTTATATGCTTTATCACTTTCTCAGCTTAAATAAGCTTTTTTAGAGCGATATACGTGCTCCCCTAAGGTAGATAATGCTCATATTTGAATCTGGAGTAAAGTCTATGATACAGCGTTTAAAGGCCGCGGGGAGTGTTTTAAACATCATTTGGCGTGCTTTAGCATACAACTGAGCAAGTGATTTTTCTCTTCAAAATGAATGGCTAGTGAGCTAGGAAATGCTTCAGAACAGTAGAAAATGTGCTATCAACTGTTCCATCATTCTCATAATTCATAGTTGTTTATATGCTTTATCACTTTCTAAGTTTAAATAAGCTTTTTAGAGCGATATACGTGCTCCACTAAGGCAGATAATGCTCATATTTGAATCTGGAGTAAAGTCAATGAAAACAGCGTTTAAAGACCGCGGGGAGTGTTTTAAACATCATTTGGCGTGCTTTAGCATACAACCGAACAAGTGATATTTCTCTTCAAAATGAATGGCTAGTGAGCTAGGAAATGCTTCAGAACAGTAGAAAATGTACTGTTATCAACTGTTCCATCATTCTCATAATTCATAGTTGTTTATATGCTTTATCACTTTCTAAGCTTAAATAAGCTTTTTAGAGCGATATACGTGCTCCCCTAAGGCAGATAATGCTCATATTTGCATCTGGAGTAAAATCTATGAAAACAGCGTTTTAAAGGCCGCGGGAGTGTTTTAAACATCATTTGGCGTGCTTTAGCATACAACCGAGCAAGTGATATGTCTCTTCAAACTGAATGGCTAGTGAGCTAGGAAGTGCTTCAGAACAGTAGAAAATGTGCTGTTATCAACTGTTCCATCATTCTCATAATTCATAGTTGTTTATATGCTTTATCACTTTCTAAGCTTAAATAAGCTTTTTAGGGCGATATACGTGCTCCCCTATAGCAGATAATGCTCATATTTGAATCTGGAGTAAAGTCTATGAAACAGCGTTTAAAGGCCGCGGGGAGTGTTTTAAACATCATTTGGCTTGCTTTAGCATACAACCGAGCAAGTGATATGTCTCTTCAAAATGAATGGCTAGTGAGCTAGGAAATGCTTCAGAACAGTAGAAAATGTACTTTTATCAACTGTTGCATCATTCTCATAATTCATAGTTGTTGATATGCTTTATCACTTTCTAAGCTTAAATAAGCTTTATAGAGCGATATACGTGCTCCCCTAAGGCAGATAATGCTCATATTTGCATCTGTAGTAAAATCTATGAAAACAGCGTTTTAAAGGCCGCGGGAGTGTTTTAAACATCATTTGGCGTGCTTTAGCATACAACCGAGCAAGTGATTTTTCTCTTCAAAATGAATGGCTAGTGAGCTAGGAAATGCTTCAGAACAGTAGAAAATGTGCTGTTATCAACTGTTCCATCATTCTCATAATTCATAGTTGTTTATATGCTTTATCACTTTCTAAGCTTAAATAAGCTTTTTAGAGCGATATACGTTCTCCCCTAAGGCAGATAATGCTCATATTTGAATCTGGAGTAAAATCTATGAAAACAGCGTTTTAAAGGCCGCGGGAGTGTTTTAAACATCATTTGGCGTGCTTTAGCATACAACCGAGCAAGTGATATGTCTCTTCAAAATGAATGGCTAGTGAGCTAGGAAGTGCTTCAGAACAGTAGAAAATGTGCATTTATCAACTGTTCCATCATTCTCATAATTCATAGTTGTTTATATGCTTTATCACTTTCTCAGCTTAAATAAGCTTTTTAGAGCGATATACGTGCTCCCCTAAGGTAGATAATGCTCATATTTGAATCTGGAGTAAAGTTTATGAAAACAGAGTTTAAAGGCCGCGGGGAGTGTTTTAAACCTCATTTGGCGTGCTTTAGCATACAACCGAGCAAGTGATATGTCTCTTCAAAATGAATGGCTAGTGAGCTAGGAAGTGCTTCAGAACAGTAGAAAATGTGCTGTTATCAACTGTTCCATCATTCTCATAATTCATAGTTGTTTATATGCTTTATCACTTTCTAAGCTTAAATAAGCTTTTTAGGGCGATATACGTGCTCCCCTATAGCAGATAATGCTCATATTTGAATCTGGAGTAAAGTCTATGAAACAGCGTTTAAAGGCCGCGGGGAGTGTTTTAAACATCATTTGTCTTGCTTTAGCATACAACCGAGCAAGTGATATGTCTCTTCAAAATGAATGGCTAGTGAGCTAGGAAATGCTTCAGAACAGTAGAAAATGTACTTTTATCAACTGTTGCATCATTCTCATAATTCATAGTTGTTGATATGCTTTATCACTTTCTAAGCTTAAATAAGCTTTTTAGAGCGATATACGTGGTCCCCTAATGCAAATAATGCTCATATTTGAATCTGGAGTAAAGTCTATGAAAACAGCGTTTAAAGGCCGCGGGGAGAGTTTTAAACATCATTTGGCGTGCTTTAGCATACAACCGAGCAAGTGATTTTTCACTTCAAAATGAATGGCTAGTGAGCTAGGAAATGCTTCAGAACAGTAGAAAATGTGCTGTTATCAACTGTTCCATCATTCTCATAATTCATAGTTGTTTATATGCTTTATCACTTTCTAAGCTTAAATAAGCTTTTTAGAGCGATATACGTTCTCCCCTAAGGCAGATAATGCTCATATTTGAATCTGGAGTAAAATCTATGAAAACAGCGTTTTAAAGGCCGCGGGAGTGTTTTAAACATCATTTGGCGTGCTTTAGCATACAACCGAGCAAGTGATATGTCTCTTCAAAATGAATGGCTAGTGAGCTAGGAAGTGCTTCAGAACAGTAGAAAATGTGATGTTATCAACTGTTCCATCATTCTCATAATTCATAGTTGTTTATATGCTTTATCACTTTCTAAGCTTAAATAAGCTTTTTAGGGCGATGTACGTGCTCCCCTATAGCAGATAATGCTCATATTTGAATCTGGAGTAAAGTCTATGAAACAGCGTTTAAAGGCCGCGGGGAGTGTTTTAAACATCATTTGGCTTGCTTTAGCATACAACCGAGCAAGTGATATGTCTCTTCAAAATGAATGGCTAGTGAGCTAGGAAATGCTTCAGAACAGTAGAAAATGTACTTTTATCAACTGTTGCATCATTCTCATAATTCATAGTTGTTGATATGCTTTATCACTTTCTAAGCTTAAATAAGCTTTTTACAGCGATATACGTGGTCCCCTAATGCAAATAATGCTCATATTTGAATGTGGAGTAAAGTCTATGAAAACAGCGTTTAAAGGCCGCGGGGAGTGTTTTAAACATCATTTGGCGTGCTTTAGCAGACAACCGAGCAAGTGATATTTCTCTTCAAAAAGAATGTCTAGTGAGCTAGGAAATGCTTCAGAACAGTAGAAAATGTGCATTTATAAACTGTTCCATCATTCTCATAATTCATAGTTGTTTATATGCTTTATCACTTTCTCAGCTTAAATAAGCTTTTTAGAGCGATATACGTGCTCCCCTAAGGTAGATAATGCTCATATTTGAATCTGGAGTAAAGTTTATGAAAACAGCCTTTAAAGGCCGCGGGGAGTGTTTTAAACATCATTTGGGTGCTTTAGCATACAACCGAGCAAGTGATATTTCTCTTCAAAATGAATGGCTAGTGAGCTAGGAAATGCTTCAGAACAGTAGAAAATGTGGATTTATCAACTGTTCCATCATTCTCATAATTCATAGTTGTTTATATGCTTTATAACTTTCTAAGTTTAAATAAGCTTTATAGAGCGATATACGTGCGCCCCTAAGGCAGATAATGCTCATATTTGAATCTGGAGTTAAGTCTATGAAAACAGCGTTTAAAGGCCGCGGGGAGTGTTTTAAACATCATTTGGCGTGCTTTGGCATACAACCGAGCAAGTGATATTTCTCTTCAAAAAGAATGTCTAGTGAGCTAGGAAATGCTTCAGAACAGTAGAAAATGTGCATTTATCAACTGTTCCATCATTCTCATAATTCATAGTTGTTTATATGCTTTATCACTTTCTCAGCTTAATAAGCTTTTTAGAGCGATATACGTGCTCCCCTAAGGTAGATAATGCTCATATTTGAATCTGGAGTAAAGTCTATGAAAACAGCGTTTAAAGGCCGCGGGGAGTGTTTTAAACATCATTTGGCGTGCTTTAGCATACAACCGAGCAAGTGATATTTCTCTTCAAAATGAATGGCTAGTGAGCTAGGAAATGCTTCAGAACAGTAGAAAATGTACTGTTATCAACTGTTCCATCATTCTCATAATTCATAGTTGTTTATATGCTTTATCACTTTCTAAGCTTAAATAAGCTTTTTAGAGCGATATACGTGCTCCCCTAAGGCAGATAATGCTCATATTTGCATCTGGAGTAAAATCTATGAAAACAGCGTTTTAAAGGCCGCGGGAGTGTTTTAAACATCATTTGGCGTGCTTTAGCATACAACCGAGCAAGTGATATGTCTCTTCAAAATGAATGGCTAGTGAGCTTGGAAATGCTTCAGAACAGTAGAAAATGTACTGTTATCAACTGTTGCATCATTCTCATAATTCATAGTTGTTTATATCCTTTATCACTTTCTAAGCTTAAATAAGTTTTTAGAGCGATATACGTGCTCCCCTATAGCAGATAATGCTCATATTTGAATCTGGAGTAAAGTCTATGAAACAGCGTTTAAAGGCCGCGGGGAGTGTTTTAAACATCATTTGGCTTGCTTTAGCATACAACCGAGCAAGTGATATGTCTCTTCAAAATGAATGGCTAGTGAGCTAGGAAATGCTTCAGAACAGTAGAAAATGTACTTTTATCAACTGTTGCATCATTCTCATAATTCATAGTTGTTGATATGCTTTATCACTTTCTAAGCTTAAATAAGCTTTTTAGAGCGATATACGTAGTCCCCTTAGGCAAATAATGCTCATATTTGAATCTGGAGTAAAGTCTATGAAAACAGCGTTTAAAGGCCGCGGGGAGTGTTTTAAACATCATTTGGCGTGCTTTAGCATACAACCGAGCACGTGATATTTCTCTTCAAAATGAATGGCTAGTGAGCTGGGAAATGCTTCAGAACAGTAGAAAATGTGGATTTATCAACTGTTCCATCATTCTCATAATTCATAGTTGTTTATATGCTTTATAACTTTCTAAGTTTAAATAAGCTTTATAGAGCGATATACGTGCGCCCCCTAAGGCAGATAATGCTCATATTTGAATCTGGAGTAAAGTCTATGAAAACAGAGTTTAAAGGCCGCGGGGAGTGTTTTAAACATCATTTGGCGTGCTTTGCATACAACCGAGCAAGTGATATTTCTCTTCAAAAAGAATGTCTAGTGAGCTAGGAAATGCTTCAGAACAGTAGAAAATGTGCATTTATCAACTGTTCCATCATTCTCATAATTCATAGTTGTTTATATGCTTTATCACTTTCTCAGCTTAAATAAGCTTTTTAGAGCGATATACGTGCTCCCCTAAGGTAGATAATGCTCATATTTGAATCTGGAGTAAAGTCTATGATACAGCGTTTAAAGGCCGCGGGGAGTGTTTTAAACATCATTTGGCGTGCTTTAGCATACAACTGAGCAAGTGATTTTTCTCTTCAAAATGAATGGCTAGTGAGCTAGGAAATGCTTCAGAACAGTAGAAAATGTGCTATCAACTGTTCCATCATTCTCATAATTCATAGTTGTTTATATGCTTTATCACTTTCTAAGTTTAAATAAGCTTTTTAGAGCGATATACGTGTCCACTAAGGCAGATAATGCTCATATTTGAATCTGGAGTAAAGTCAATGAAAACAGCGTTTAAAGACCGCGGGGAGTGTTTTAAACATCATTTGGCGTGCTTTAGCATACAACCGAGCAAGTGATATTTCTCTTCAAAATGAATGGCTAGTGAGCTAGGAAATGCTTCAGAACAGTAGAAAATGTACTGTTATCAACTGTTCCATCATTCTCATAATTCATAGTTGTTTATATGCTTTATCACTTTCTAAGCTTAAATAAGCTTTTTAGAGCGATATACGTGCTCCCCTAAGGCAGATAATGCTCATATTTGAATCTGGAGTAAAGTCTATGAAACAGCGTTTAAAGGCGCGGGGAGTGTTTTTAAACATCATTTGTCTTGCTTTAGCATACAACCGAGCAAGTGATATGTCTCTTCAAAATGAATGGCTAGTGAGCTAGGAAATGCTTCAGAACAGTAGAAAATGTACTTTTATCAACTGTTGCATCATTCTCATAATTCATTGTTGTTGATATGCTTTATCACTTTCTAAGCTTAAATAAGCTTTTTAGAGCGATATACGTGGTCCCCTAATGCAAATAATGCTCATATTTGAATCTGGAGTAAAGTCTATGAAAACAGCGTTTAAAGGCCGCGGGGAGAGTTTTAAACATCATTTGGCGTGCTTTATCATACAACCGAGCAAGTGATTTTTCTCTTCAAAATTAATGGCTAGTGAGCTAGGAAATGCTTCAGAACAGTAGAAAATGTGCTGTTATCAACTGTTCCATCATTCTCATAATTCATAGTTGTTTATATGCTTTATCACTTTCTAAGCTTAAATAAGCTTTTTAGAGCGATATACGTTCTCCCCTAAGGCAGATAATGCTCATATTTGAATCTGGAGTAAAATCTATGAAAACAGCGTTTTAAAGGCCGCGGGAGTGTTTTAAACATCATTTGGCGTGCTTTAGCATACAACCGAGCAAGTGATATGTCTCTTCAAAATGAATGGCTAGTGAGCTAGGAAGTGCTTCAGAACAGTAGAAATGTGCTGTTATCAACTGTTCCATCATCTCATAATTCATAGTTGTTTATATGCTTTATCACTTTCTAAGCTTAAATAAGCTTTTTAGGGCGATATACGTGCTCCCCTATAGCAGATAATGCTCATAATTTGAATCTGGAGTAAAGTCTATGAAAACAGCGTTTAAAGGCCGCGGGGAGTGTTTTAAACATCATTGGCGTGCTTTGGCATACAACCGAGCAAGTGATATTTCTCTTCAAAAAGAATGTCTAGTGAGCTTGGAAATGCTTCAGAACAGTAGAAAATGTGCATTTATCAACTGTTCCATCATTCTCATAATTCATAGTTGTTTATATGCTTTATCACTTTCTCAGCTTAAATAAGCTTTTTAGAGCGATATACGTGCTCCCCTAAGGTAGATAATGCTCATATTTGAATCTGGAGTAAAGTTTATGAAAACAGAGTTTAAAGGCCGCGGGAGTGTTTTAACATCATTAGGCGTGCTTTAGCATACAAACCGAGCAAGTGATTTTTCTCTTCAAAATGAATGGCTAGTGAGCTAGGAAATGCTTCAGAACAGTAGAAAATGTGCTGTTATCAACTGTTCCATCATTCTCATAATTCATAGTTTGTTTATATGCTTTATCACTTTCTAAGCTTAAATAAGCTTTTTAGAGCGATATACGTTCTCCCTAAGGCAGATAATGCTCATATTTGAATCTGGAGTAAAATCTATAAAAACAGCGTTTTTAAAGGCCGCGGGAGTGTTTTAAACAATCATTTGGCGTGCTTTAGCATACAACCGAGCAAGTGATATGTCTCTTCAAAATGAATGGCTAGTGAGCTAGGAAGTTGCTTCAGAACAGTAGAAAATGTGCTGTTATCAACTGTTCCATCATTCTCATAATTCATAGTTGTTTATATGCTTTATCACTTTCTAGCTTAAATAAGCTTTTTAGGCGATATACGTGCTCCCCTATAGCAGATAATGCTCATATTTGAATCTGGAGTAAAGTCTATGAAACAGCGTTTTAAAGGCGGGCGGGGAGTGTTTTAAACATCATTTGGCTTGCTTTAGCATACAACCGAGCAAGTGATATGTCTCTTCAAAATGAATGGCTAGTGAGCTAGGAAATGCTTCAGAACAGTAGAAAATGTACTTTTATCAACTGTTGCATCATTCTCATAATTCATAGTTGTTGATATGCTTTATCACTTTCTAAGCTTAAATAAGCTTTTTAGAGCGATATACGTGGTCCCCTAATGCAAATAATGCTCATATTTGAATGTGGAGTAAAGTCTATGAAAACAGCGTTTAAAGGCCGCGGGGAGTGTTTTAAACATCATTTGGCCGTGCTTTAGCAGACAACCGAGCAAGTGATATAAAAAGAATGTCTAGTGAGCTAGGAAATGCTTCAGAACAGTAGAAAATGTGCATTTATAAACTGTTCCATCATTCTCATAATTCATAGTTGTTTATATGCTTTATCACTTTCTCAGCTTAAATAAGCTTTTTAGAGCGATATACGTGCTCCCCTAAGGTAGATAATGCTCATATTTGAATCTGGAGTAAAGTTTATGAAAACAGCCTTTAAAGGCCGCGGGGAGTGTTTTAAACATCATTTGGGTGCTTTAGCATACAACCGAGCAAGTGATATTTCTCTTCAAAATGAATGGCTAGTGAGCTAGGAAATGCTTCAGAATAGTAGAAAATGTGGATTTATCAACTGTTCCATCATTCTCATAATTCATAGTTGTTTATATGCTTTATAACTTTCTAAGTTTAAATAAGCTTTATAGAGCGATATACGTGCTCCCCTAAGGCAGATAATGCTCATATTTGCATCTGTAGTAAAATCTATGAAAACAAGCGTTTTAAAGGCCGCGGGAGTGTTTTAAAACATCATTTGGCGTGCTTTAGCATACAACCGAGCAAGTGATATGTCTCTTCAAAATGAATGGCTAGTGAGCTTGGAAATGCTTCAGAACAGTAGAAAATGTACTGTTATCAACTGTTGCTTCATTCTCATAATTCATAGTTGTTTATATCCTTTATCACTTTCTAAGCTTAAATAAGTTTTTAGAGCGATATACGTGCTCCCCTATAGCAGATAATGCTCATATTTGAATCTGGAGTAAAGTCTATGAAACAGCGTTTAAAGGCCGCGGGGAGTGTTTTAAACATCATTTGGCTTGCTTTAGCATACAACCGAGCAAGTGATATGTCTCTTCAAAATGAATGGCTAGTGAGCTAGGAAATGCTTCAGAACAGTAGAAAATGTACTTTTATCAACTGTTGCATCTTTCTCATAATTCATAGTTGTTGATATGCTTTATCACTTTCTAAGCTTAAATAAGCTTTTAGAGCGATATACGTAGTCCCCTAATGCAAATAATGCTCAATATTTGAATCTGGAGTAAAGTCTATGAAAACAGCCTTTAAAGGCCGCGGGGAGTGTTTTAAAACATCATTTGGGTGCTTTAGCATACAACCGAGCAAGTGATATTTCTCTTCAAAATGAATGGCTAGTGAGCTAGGAAATGCTTCAGAATAGTAGAAAATGTGGATTTATCAACTGTTCCATCATTCTCATAATTCATAGTTGTTTATATGCTTTATAACTTTCTAAGTTTAAATAAGCTTTATAGAGCGATATACGTGCTCCCCCTAAGGCAGATAATGCTCATATTTGCATCTGTAGTAAAATCTATGAAAACAGCGTTTTAAAGGCCGCGGGAGTGTTTTAAACATCATTTGGCGTGCTTTAGCATACAACCGAGCAAGTGATATGTCTCTTCAAAATGAATGGCTAGTGAGCTTGGAAATGCTTCAGAACAGTAGAAAATGTACTGTTATCAACTGTTGCTTCATTCTCATAATTCATAGTTGTTTATATCCTTTATCACTTTCTAAGCTTAAATAAGTTTTTAGAGCGATATACGTGCTCCCCTATAGCAGATAATGCTCATATTTGAATCTGGAGTAAAGTCTATGAAACCAGCGTTTAAAGGCCGCGGGGAGTGTTTTAAACATCATTTGGCTTGCTTTAGCATACAACCGAGCAAGTGATATGTCTCTTCAAAATGAATGGCTAGTGAGCTAGGAAATGCTTCAGAACAGTAGAAAATGTACTTTTATCAACTGTTGCATGCTTTCTCATAATTCATAGTTGTTGATATGCTTTATCACTTTCTAAGCTTAAATAAGCTTTTTAGAGCGATATACGTAGTCCCCTAATGCAAATAATGCTCATATTTGAATCTGGAGTAAAGTCTATGAAAACAGCGTTTAAAGGCCGCGGGGAGTGTTTTAAACATCATTTGGCGTGCTTTAGCATACAACAGAGCAAGTGATATTTCTCTTCAAAATGAATGGCTAGTGAGCTGGGAAATGCTTCAGAACAGTAGAAAATGTGGATTTATCAACTGTTCCATCATTCCTCATAATTCATAGTTGTTTATATGCTTTATAACTTTCTAAGTTTAAATAAGCTTTATAGAGCGATATACGTGCGCCCCTAAGGAAGATAATGCTCATATTTGAATCTGGAGTAAAGTCTATGAAAACAGCGTTTAAAGGCCGCGGGGAGTGTTTTAAACATCATTTGGCGTGCTTTGGCATACAACCGAGCAAGTGATATTTCTCTTCAAAAAGAATGTCTAGTGAGCTAGGAAATGCTTCAGAACAGTAGAAAATGTGCATTTATCAACTGTTCCATCATTCTCATAATTCATAGTTTGTTTATATGCTTTATCACTTTCTCAGCTTAAATAAGCTTTTTAGAGCGATATACGTGCTCCCCTAAGGTAGATAATGCTCATATTTGAATCTGGAGTAAAGTCTATGATACAGCGTTTAAAGGCCGCGGGGAGTGTTTTAAACATCATTTGGCGTGCTTTAGCATACAACTGAGCAAGTGATTTTTTCTCTTCAAAATGAATGGCTAGTGAGCTAGGAAATGCTTCAGAACAGTAGAAAATGTGCTATCAACTGTTCCATCATTCTCATAATTCATAGTTGTTTATATGCTTTATCACTTTCTAAGTTTAAATAAGCTTTTTAGAGCGATATACGTGCTCCACTAAGGCAGATAATGCTCATATTTGAATCTGGAGTAAAGTCAATGAAAACAGCGTTTAAAGACCGCGGGGAGTGTTTTAAACATCATTTGGCGTGCTTTAGCATACAACCGAACAAGTGATATTTCTCTTCAAAATGAATGGCTAGTGAGCTAGGAAATGCTTCAGAACAGTAGAAAATGTGCTGTTATCAACTGTTCCATCATTCTCATAATTCATAAGTTGTTTATATGCTTTATCACTTTCTAAGCTTAAATAAGCTTTTTAGGGCGATATACGTGCTCCCCTATAGCAGATAATGCTCATATTTGAATCTGGAGTAAAGTCTATGAAACAGCGTTTAAAGGCGCGGGGAGTGTTTTAAACATCATTTGGCTTGCTTTAGCATACAACCGAGCAAGTGATATGTCTCTTCAAAATGAATGGCTAGTGAGCTAGGAAATGCTTCAGAACAGTAGAAAATGTACTTTTATCAACTGTTGCATCATTCTCATAATTCATAGTTGTTGATATGCTTTATCACTTTCTAAGCTTAAATAAGCTTTTTAGAGCGATATACGTGGTCCCCTAATGCAAATAATGCTCATATTTGAATCTGGAGTAAAGTCTATGAAAACAGCGTTTAAAGGCCGCGGGGAGAGTTTTTAAACATCATTTGGCGTGCTTTAGCATACAACGAGCAAGTGATTTTTCTCTTCAAAATGAATGGCTAGTGAGCTAGGAAATGCTTCAGAACAGTAGAAAATGTGCTGTTATCAACTGTTCCATCATTCTCATAATTCATAGTTGTTTATATGCTTTATCACTTTCTAAGCTTAAATAAGCTTTTTAGAGCGATATACGTTCTCCCCTAAGGCAGATAATGCTCATATTTGAATCTGGAGTAAAATCTATGAAAACAGCGTTTTAAAGGCCGCGGGAGTGTTTTAAACATCATTTGGCGTGCTTTAGCATACAACCGAGCAAGTGATATGTCTCTTCAAAATGAATGGCTAGTGAGCTAGGAAGTGCTTCAGAACAGTAGAAAATGTGCATTTATCAACTGTTCCATCATTCTCATAATTCATAGTTGTTTATATGCTTTATCACTTTCTCAGCTTAAATAAGCTTTTTAGAGCGATATACGTGCTCCCCTAAGGTAGATAATGCTCATATTTGAATCTGGAGTAAAGTTTATGAAAACAGAGTTTAAAGGCCGCGGGGAGTGTTTTTAAACCTCATTTGGCGTGCTTTAGCATACAACCGAGCAAGTGATATGTCTCTTCAAAATGAATGGCTAGTGAGCTAGGAAGTGCTTCAGAACAGTAGAAAATGTGCTGTTATCAACTGTTCCATCATTCTCATAATTCATAGTTGTTTATATGCTTTTATCACATTCTAAGCTTAAATAAGCTTTTTAGGGCGATATACGTGCTCCCCTATAGCAGATAATGCTCATATTTGAATCTGGAGTAAAGTCTATGAAACAGCGTTTAAAGGCCGCGGGGAGTGTTTTAAACATCATTTGTCTTGCTTTAGCATACAACCGAGCAAGTGATATGTCTCTTCAAAATGAATGGCTAGTGAGCTAGGAAATGCTTCAGAACAGTAGAAAATGTGCTGTTATCAACTGTTCCATCATTCTCATAATTCATAGTTGTTTATATGCTTTATCACTTTCTCAGCTTAAATAAGCTTTTTAGAGCGATATACGTGCTCCCCTAAGGTAGATAATGCTCATATTTGAATCTGGAGTAAAGTTTATGAAAACAGCCTTTAAAGGCCGCGGGGAGTGTTTTAAACATCATTTGGGTGCTTTAGCATACAACCGAGCAAGTGATATTTCTCTTCAAAATGAATGGCTAGTGAGCTAGGAAATGCTTCAGAACAGTAGAAAATGTGGATTTATCAACTGTTCCATCATTCTCATAATTCATAGTTGTTTATATGCTTTATAACTTTCTAAGTTTAAATAAGCTTTATAGAGCGATATACGTGCGCCCCTAAGGCAGATAATGCTCATATTTGAATCTGGAGTTAAGTCTATGAAAACAGCGTTTAAAGGCCGCGGGGAGTGTTTTAAACATCATTTGGCGTGCTTTGGCATACAACCGAGCAAGTGATATTTCTCTTCAAAAAGAATGTCTAGTGAGCTAGGAAATGCTTCAGAACAGTAGAAAATGTGCATTTATCAACTGTTCCATCATTCTCATAATTCATAGTTGTTTATATGCTTTATCACTTTCTCAGCTTAATAAGCTTTTTAGAGCGATATACGTGCTCCCCTAAGGTAGATAATGCTCATATTTGAATCTGGAGTAAAGTCTATGAAAACAGCGTTTAAAGGCCGCGGGGAGTGTTTTAAACATCATTTGGCGTGCTTTAGCATACAACCGAGCAAGTGATATTTCTCTTCAAAATGAATGGCTAGTGAGCTAGGAAATGCTTCAGAACAGTAGAAAATGTACTGTTATCAACTGTTCCATCATTCTCATAATTCATAGTTGTTTATATGCTTTATCACTTTCTAAGCTTAAATAAGCTTTTTAGAGCGATATACGTGCTCCCCTAAGGCAGATAATGCTCATATTTGCATCTGGAGTAAAATCTATGAAAACAGCGTTTTAAAGGCCGCGGGAGTGTTTTAAACATCATTTGGCGTGCTTTAGCATACAACCGAGCAAGTGATATGTCTCTTCAAAATGAATGGCTAGTGAGCTTGGAAATGCTTCAGAACAGTAGAAAATGTACTGTTATCAACTGTTGCATCATTCTCATAATTCATAGTTGTTTATATCCTTTATCACTTTCTAAGCTTAAATAAGTTTTTAGAGCGATATACGTGCTCCCCTATAGCAGATAATGCTCATATTTGAATCTGGAGTAAAGTCTATGAAACAGCGTTTAAAGGCCGCGGGGAGTGTTTTAAACATCATTTGGCTTGCTTTAGCATACAACCGAGCAAGTGATATGTCTCTTCAAAATGAATGGCTAGTGAGCTAGGAAATGCTTCAGAACAGTAGAAAATGTACTTTTATCAACTGTTGCATCATTCTCATAATTCATAGTTGTTGATATGCTTTATCACTTTCTAAGCTTAAATAAGCTTTTTAGAGCGATATACGTAGTCCCCTTAGGCAAATAATGCTCATATTTGAATCTGGAGTAAAGTCTATGTGAAAACAGCGTTTAAAGGCCGCGGGGAGTGTTTTAAACATCATTTGGCGTGCTTTAGCATACAACCGAGCACGTGATATTTCTCTTCAAAATGAATGGCTAGTGAGCTGGGAAATGCTTCAGAACAGTAGAAAATGTGGATTTATCAACTGTTCCATCATTCTCATAATTCATAGTTGTTTATATGCTTTATAACTTTCTAAGTTTAAATAAGCTTTATAGAGCGATATACGTGCGCCCCTAAGGCAGATAATGCTCATATTTGAATCTGGAGTAAAGTCTATGAAAACAGAGTTTAAAGGCCGCGGGGAGTGTTTTAAACATCATTTGGCGTGCTTTGGCATACAACCGAGCAAGTGATATTTCTCTTCAAAAAGAATGTCTAGTGAGCTAGGAAATGCTTCAGAACAGTAGAAAATGTGCATTTATCAACTGTTTCCATCATTCTCATAATTCATAGTTGTTTATATGCTTTATCACTTTCTCAGCTTAAATAAGCTTTTTAGAGCGATATACGTGCTCCCCTAAGGTAGATAATGCTCATATTTGAATCTGGAGTAAAGTCTATGATACAGCGTTTAAAGGCCGCGGGGAGTGTTTTAAACATCATTTGGCGTGCTTTAGCATACAACTGAGCAAGTGATTTTTCTCTTCAAAATGAATGGCTAGTGAGCTAGGAAATGCTTCAGAACAGTAGAAAATGTGCTATCAACTGTTCCATCATTCTCATAATTCATAGTTGTTTATATGCTTTATCACTTTCTAAGTTTAAATAAGCTTTTTAGAGCGATATACGTGGTCCACTAAGGCAGATAATGCTCATATTTGAATCTGGAGTAAAGTCAATGAAAACAGCGTTTAAAGACCGCGGGGAGTGTTTTAAAACATCATTTGGCGTGCTTTAGCATACAACCGAGCAAGTGATATTTCTCTTCAAAATGAATGGCTAGTGAGCTAGGAAATGCTTCAGAACAGTAGAAAATGTACTGTTATCAACTGTTCCATCATTCTCATAATTCATAGTTGTTTATATGCTTTATCACTTTCTAAGCTTAAATAAGCTTTTTAGAGCGATATACGTGCTCCCCTAAGGCAGATAATGCTCATATTTGAATCTGGAGTAAAGTCTATGAAACAGCGTTTAAAGGCCGCGGGGAGTGTTTTAAACATCATTTGTCTTGCTTTAGCATACAACCGAGCAAGTGATATGTCTCTTCAAAATGAATGGCTAGTGAGCTAGGAAATGCTTCAGAACAGTAGAAAATGTACTTTTAATCAACTGTTGCATCATTCTCATAATTCATAGTTGTTGATATGCTTTATCACTTTCTAAGCTTAAATAAGCTTTTTAGAGCGATATACGTGGTCCCCTAATGCAAATAATGCTCATATTTGAATCTGGAGTAAAGTCTATGAAAACAGCGTTTAAAGGCCGCGGGGAGAGTTTTAAACATCATTTGGCGTGCTTTATCATACAACCGAGCAAGTGATTTTTCTCTTCAAAATTAATGGCTAGTGAGCTAGGAAATGCTTCAGAACAGTAGAAAATGTGCTGTTATCAACTGTTCCATCATTCTCATAATTCATAGTTGTTTATATGCTTTATCACTTTCTAAGCTTAAATAAGCTTTTTAGAGCGATATACGTTCTCCCCTAAGGCAGATAATGCTCATATTTGAATCTGGAGTAAAATCTATGAAAACAGCGTTTTAAAGGCCGCGGGAGTGTTTTAAACATCATTTGGCGTGCTTTAGCATACAACCGAGCAAGTGATATGTCTCTTCAAAATGAATGGCTAGTGAGCTAGGAAGTGCTTCAGAACAGTAGAAAATGTGCTGTTATCAACTGTTCCATCATTCTCATAATTCATAGTTGTTTATATGCTTTATCACTTTCTAAGCTTAAATAAGCTTTTTAGGGCGATATACGTGCTCCCCTATAGCAGATAATGCTCATATTTGAATCTGGAGTAAAGTCTATGAAAACAGCGTTTAAAGGCCGCGGGGAGTGTTTTAAACATCATTTGGCGTGCTTTGGCATACAACCGAGCAAGTGATATTTCTCTTCAAAAAGAATGTCTAGTGAGCTTGGAAATGCTTCAGAACAGTAGAAAAATGTGCATTTATCAACTGTTCCATCATTCTCATAATTCATAGTTGTTTATATGCTTTATCACTTTCTCAGCTTAAATAAGCTTTTTAGAGCGATATACGTGCTCCCCTAAGGTAGATAATGCTCATATTTGAATCTGGAGTAAAGTTTATGAAAACAGAGTTTAAAGGCCGCGGGAGTGTTTTAAACATCATTTGGCGTGCTTTAGCATACAACCGAGCAAGTGATTTTTCTCTTCAAAATGAATGGCTAGTGAGCTAGGAAATGCTTCAGAACAGTAGAAAATGTGCTGTTATCAACTGTTCCATCATTCTCATAATTCATAGTTGTTTATATGCTTTATCACTTTCTAAGCTTAAATAAGCTTTTTAGAGCGATATACGTTCTCCCCTAAGGCAGATAATGCTCATATTTGAATCTGGAGTAAAATCTATGAAAACAGCGTTTTAAAGGCCGCGGGAGTGTTTTAAACATCATTTGGCGTGCTTTAGCATACAACCGAGCAAGTGATATGTCTCTTCAAAATGAATGGCTAGTGAGCTAGGAAGTGCTTCAGAACAGTAGAAAATGTGCTGTTATCAACTGTTCCATCATTCTCATAATTCATAGTTGTTTATATGCTTTATCACTTTCTAAGCTTAAATAAGCTTTTTAGGGCGATATACGTGCTCCCCTATAGCAGATAATGCTCATATTTGAATCTGGAGTAAAGTCTATGAAAACAGCGTTTAAAGGCCGCGGGGAGTGTTTTAAACATCATTTGGCGTGCTTTGGCATACAACCGAGCAAGTGATATTTCTCTTCAAAAAGAATGTCTAGTGAGCTTGGAAATGCTTCAGAACAGTAGAAAATGTGCATTTATCAACTGTTCCATCATTCTCATGATTCATAGTTGTTTATATGCTTTATCACTTTCTCAGCTTAAATAAGCTTTTTAGAGCGATATACGTGCTCCCCTAAGGTAGATAATGCTCATATTTGAATCTGGAGTAAAGTTTATGAAAACAGAGTTTAAAGGCCGCGGGAGTGTTTTAAACATCATTAGGCGTGCTTTAGCATACAAACCGAGCAAGTGATTTTTCTCTTCAAAATGAATGGCTAGTGAGCTAGGAAATGCTTCAGAACAGTAGAAAATGTGCTGTTATCAACTGTTCCATCATTCTCATAATTCATAGTTGTTTATATGCTTTATCACTTTCTAAGCTTAAATAAGCTTTTTAGAGCGATATACGTTCTCCCCTAAGGCAGATAATGCTCATATTTGAATCTGGAGTAAAATCTATAAAAACAGCGTTTTAAAGGCCGCGGGAGTGTTTTAAACATCATTTGGCGTGCTTTAGCATACAAACCGAGCAAGTGATATGTCTCTTCAAAATGAATGGCTAGTGAGCTAGGAAGTGCTTCAGAACAGTAGAAAATGTGCTGTTATCAACTGTTCCATCATTCTCATAATTCATAGTTGTTTATATGCTTTATCACTTTCTAAGCTTAAATAAGCTTTTTAGGGCGATATACGTGCTCCCCTATAGCAGATAATGCTCATATTTGAATCTGGAGTAAAGTCTATGAAACAGCGTTTAAAGGCCGCGGGGAGTGTTTTAAACATCATTTGGCTTGCTTTAGCATACAACCGAGCAAGTGATATGTCTCTTCAAAATGAATGGCTAGTGAGCTAGGAAATGCTTCAGAACAGTAGAAAATGTACTTTTATCAACTGTTGCATCATTCTCATAATTCATAGTTGTTGATATGCTTTATCACTTTCTAAGCTTAAATAAGCTTTTTAGAGCGATATACGTGGTCCCCTAATGCAAATAATGCTCATATTTGAATGTGGAGTAAAGTCTATGAAAACAGCGTTTAAAGGCCGCGGGGAGTGTTTTAAACATCATTTGGCGTGCTTTAGCAGACAACCGAGCAAGTGATATTTCTCTTCAAAAAGAATGTCTAGTGAGCTAGGAAATGCTTCAGAACAGTAGAAAATGTGCATTTATAAACTGTTCCATCATTCTCATAATTCATAGTTGTTTATATGCTTTATCACTTTCTCAGCTTAAATAAGCTTTTTAGAGCGATATACGTGCTCCCCTAAGGTAGATAATGCTCATATTTGAATCTGGAGTAAAGTTTATGAAAACAGCCTTTAAAGGCCGCGGGGAGTGTTTTAAACATCATTTGGGTGCTTTAGCATACAACCGAGCAAGTGATATTTCTCTTCAAAATGAATGGCTAGTGAGCTAGGAAATGCTTCAGAATAGTAGAAAATGTGGATTTATCAACTGTTCCATCATTCTCATAATTCATAGTTGTTTATATGCTTTATAACTTTCTAAGTTTAAATAAGCTTTATAGAGCGATATACGTGCTCCCCTAAGGCAGATAATGCTCATATTTGCATCTGTAGTAAAATCTATGAAAACAGCGTTTTAAAGGCCGCGGGAGTGTTTTAAACATCATTTGGCGTGCTTTAGCATACAACCGAGCAAGTGATATGTCTCTTCAAAATGAATGGCTAGTGAGCTTGGAAATGCTTCAGAACAGTAGAAAAATGTACTGTTATCAACTGTTGCTTCATTCTCATAATTCATAGTTGTTTATATCCTTTATCACTTTCTAAGCTTAAATAAGTTTTTAGAGCGATATACGTGCTCCCCTATAGCAGATAATGCTCATATTTGAATCTGGAGTAAAGTCTATGAAACAGCGTTTAAAGGCCGCGGGGAGTGTTTTAAACATCATTTGGCTTGCTTTAGCATACAACCGAGCAAGTGATATGTCTCTTCAAAATGAATGGCTAGTGAGCTAGGAAATGCTTCAGAACAGTAGAAAAATGTACTTTTATCAACTGTTGCATCTTTCTCATAATTCATAGTTGTTGATATGCTTTATCACTTTCTAAGCTTAAATAAGCTTTTTAGAGCGATATACGTAGTCCCCTAATGCAAATAATGCTCATATTTGAATCTGGAGTAAAGTCTATGAAAACAGCGTTTAAAGGCCGCGGGGAGTGTTTTAAACATCATTTGGCGTGCTTTAGCATACAACAGAGCAAGAGATATTTCTCTTCAAAATGAATGGCTAGTGAGCTGGGAAATGCTTCAGAACAGTAGAAAATGTGGATTTATCAACTGTTCCATCATTCTCATAATTCATAGTTGTTTATATGCTTTATAACTTTCTAAGTTTAAATAAGCTTTATAGAGCGATATACGTGCGCCCCTAAGGAAGATAATGCTCATATTTGAATCTGGAGTAAAGTCTATGAAAACAGCGTTTAAAGGCCGCGGGGAGTGTTTTAAACATCATTTGGCGTGCTTTGGCATACAACCGAGCAAGTGATATTTCTCTTCAAAAAGAATGTCTAGTGAGCTAGGAAATGCTTCAGAACAGTAGAAAATGTGCATTTATCAACTGTTCCATCATTCTCATAATTCATAGTTGTTTATATGCTTTATCACTTTCTCAGCTTAAATAAGCTTTTTAGAGCGATATACGTGCTCCCCTAAGGTAGATAATGCTCATATTTGAATCTGGAGTAAAGTCTATGATACAGCGTTTAAAGGCCGCGGGGAGTGTTTTAAACATCATTTGGCGTGCTTTAGCATACAACTGAGCAAGTGATTTTTCTCTTCAAAATGAATGGCTAGTGAGCTAGGAAATGCTTCAGAACAGTAGAAAATGTGCTATCAACTGTTCCATCATTCTCATAATTCATAGTTGTTTATAGCTTTAATCACTTTCTAAGTTTAAATAAGCTTTTTAGAGCGATATACGTGCTCCACTAAGGCAGATAATGCTCATATTTGAATCTGGAGTAAAGTCAATGAAAACAGCGTTTAAAGACCGCGGGGAGTGTTTTAAACATCATTTGGCGTGCTTTAGCATACAACCGAACAAGTGATATTTCTCTTCAAAATGAATGGCTAGTGAGCTAGGAAATGCTTCAGAACAGTAGAAAATGTGCTGTTATCAACTGTTCCATCATTCTCATAATTCATAGTTGTTTATATGCTTTATCACTTTCTAAGCTTAAATAAGCTTTTTAGGGCGATATACGTGCTCCCCTATAGCAGATAATGCTCATATTTGAATCTGGAGTAAAGTCTATGAAACAGCGTTTAAAGGCCGCGGGGAGTGTTTTAAACATCATTTGGCTTGCTTTAGCATACAACCGAGCAAGTGATATGTCTCTTCAAAATGAATGGCTAGTGAGCTAGGAAATGCTTCAGAACAGTAGAAAATGTACTTTTATCAACTGTTGCATCATTCTCATAATTCATAGTTGTTGATATGCTTTATCACTTTCTAAGCTTAAATAAGCTTTTTAGAGCGATATACGTGGTCCCCTAATGCAAATAATGCTCATATTTGAATCTGGAGTAAAGTCTATGAAAACAGCGTTTAAAGGCCGCGGGGAGAGTTTTAAACATCATTTGGCGTGCTTTAGCATACAACCGAGCAAGTGATTTTTCTCTTCAAAATGAATGGCTAGTGAGCTAGGAAATGCTTCAGAACAGTAGAAAATGTGCTGTTATCAACTGTTCCATCATTCTCATAATTCATAGTTGTTTATATGCTTTATCACTTTCTAAGCTTAAATAAGCTTTTTTAGAGCGATATACGTTCTCCCCTAAGGCAGATAATGCTCATATTTGAATCTGGAGTAAAATCTATGAAAACAGCGTTTTAAAGGCCGCGGGAGTGTTTTAAACATCATTTGGCGTGCTTTAGCATACAACCGAGCAAGTGATATGTCTCTTCAAAATGAATGGCTAGTGAGCTAGGAAGTGCTTCAGAACAGTAGAAAATGTGCATTTATCAACTGTTCCATCATTCTCATAATTCATAGTTGTTTATATGCTTTATCACTTTCTCAGCTTAAATAAGCTTTTTAGAGCGATATACGTGCTCCCCTAAGGTAGATAATGCTCATATTTGAATCTGGAGTAAAGTTTATGAAAACAGAGTTTAAAGGCCGCGGGGAGTGTTTTAAACCTCATTTGGCGTGCTTTAGCATACAACCGAGCAAGTGATATGTCTCTTCAAAATGAATGGCTAGTGAGCTAGGAAGTGCTTCAGAACAGTAGAAAATGTGCTGTTATCAACTGTTCCATCATTCTCATAATTTTTCTATAGTTGTTTATATGCTTTATTCACATTCTAAGCTTAAATAAGCTTTTTAGGGCGATATACGTGCTCCCCTATAGCAGATAATGCTCATATTTGAATCTGGAGTAAAGTCTATGAAACAGCGTTTAAAGGCCGCGGGGAGTGTTTTAAACATCATTTGTCTTGCTTTAGCATACAACCGAGCAAGTGATATGTCTCTTCAAAATGAATGGCTAGTGAGCTAGGAAATGCTTCAGAACAGTAGAAAATGTACTTTTATCAACTGTTGCATCATTCTCATAATTCATAGTTGTTGAAATGCTTTATCACTTTCTAAGCTTAAATAAGCTTTTTAGAGCGATATACGTGGTCCCCTAATGCAAATAATGCTCATATTTGAATCTGGAGTAAAGTCTATGAAAACAAGCGTTTAAAGGCCGCGGGGAGAGTTTTAAAACATCATTTGGCGTGCTTTAGCATACAACCGAGCAAGTGATTTTTCTCTTCAAAATGAATGGCTAGTGAGCTAGGAAATGCTTCAGAACAGTAGAAAATGTGCTGTTATCAACTGTTCCATCATTCTCATAATTCATAGTTGTTTATATGCTTTATCACTTTCTAAGCTTAAATAAGCTTTTTAGAGCGATATACGTTCTCCCCCTAAGGCAGATAATGCTCATATTTGAATCTGGAGTAAAATCTATGAAAAACAGCGTTTTAAAGGCCGCGGGAGTGTTTTAAAACATCATTTGGCGTGCTTTAGCATACAACCGAGCAAGTGATATGTCTCTTCAAAATGAATGGCTAGTGAGCTAGGAAGTGCTTCAGAACAGTAGAAAATGTGATGTTATCAACTGTTCCATCATTCTCATAATTCATAGTTGTTTATATGCTTTATCACTTTCTAAGCTTAAATAAGCTTTTTAGGGCGATGTACGTGCTCCCCTATAGCAGATAATGCTCATATTGAATCTGGAGTAAAGTCTATGAAACAGCGTTTAAAGGCCGCGGGGAGTGTTTTAAACATCATTTGGCTTGCTTTAGCATACAACCGAGCAAGTGATATGTCTCTTCAAAATGAATGGCTAGTGAGCTAGGAAATGCTTCAGAACAGTAGAAAATGTACTTTTATCAACTGTTGCATCATTCTCATAATTCATAGTTGTTGATATGCTTTATCACTTTCTAAGCTTAAATAAGCTTTTTACAGCGATATACGTGGTCCCCTAATGCAAATAATGCTCATATTTGAATGTGGAGTAAAGTCTATGAAAAACAGCGTTTAAAGGCCGCGGGGAGTGTTTTAAACATCATTTGGCGTGCTTTAGCAGACAACCGAGCAAGTGATATTTCTCTTCAAAAAGAATGTCTAGTGAGCTAGGAAATGCTTCAGAACAGTAGAAAATGTGCATTTATAAACTGTTCCATCATTCTCATAATTCATAGTTGTTTATATGCTTTATCACTTTCTCAGCTTAAATAAGCTTTTTAGAGCGATATACGTGCTCCCCTAAGGTAGATAATGCTCATATTTGAATCTGGAGTAAAGTTTATGAAAACAGCCTTTAAAGGCCGCGGGGAGTGTTTTAAACATCATTTGGGTGCTTTAGCATACAACCGAGCAAGTGATATTTCTCTTCAAAATGAATGGCTAGTGAGCTAGGAAATGCTTCAGAACAGTAGAAAATGTGGATTTATCAACTGTTCCATCATTCTCATAATTCATAGTTGTTTATATGCTTTATAACTTTCTAAGTTTAAATAAGCTTTATAGAGCGATATACGTGCGCCCCTAA
Source organism: Pleurodeles waltl (assembly GCF_031143425.1). NCBI lineage: Eukaryota > Metazoa > Chordata > Amphibia > Caudata > Salamandridae > Pleurodeles > Pleurodeles waltl. The sequence goes on along the minus strand of NW_027150165.1, from coordinate 35,732 downwards.
GGCAGATAATGCTCATATTTGAATCTGGAGTTAAGTCTATGAAAACAGCGTTTAAAGGCCGCGGGGAGTGTTTTAAACATCATTTGGCGTGCTTTGGCATACAACCGAGCAAGTGATATTTCTCTTCAAAAAGAATGTCTAGTGAGCTAGGAAATGCTTCAGAACAGTAGAAAATGTGCATTTATCAACTGTTCCATCATTCTCATAATTCATAGTTGTTTATATGCTTTATCACTTTCTCAGCTTAATAAGCTTTTTAGAGCGATATACGTGCTCCCCTAAGGTAGATAATGCTCATATTTGAATCTGGAGTAAAGTCTATGAAAACAGCGTTTAAAGGCCGCGGGGAGTGTTTTAAACATCATTTGGCGTGCTTTAGCATACAACCGAGCAAGTGATATTTCTCTTCAAAATGAATGGCTAGTGAGCTAGGAAATGCTTCAGAACAGTAAGAAACAGTAGAAAATGTACTGTTATCAACTGTTCCATCATTCTCATAATTCATAGTTGTTTATATGCTTTATCACTTTCTAAGCTTAAATAAGCTTTTTAGAGCGATATACGTGCTCCCCTAAGGCAGATAATGCTCATATTTGCATCTGGAGTAAAATCTATGAAAACAGCGTTTTAAAGGCCGCGGGAGTGTTTTAAACATCATTTGGCGTGCTTTAGCATACAACCGAGCAAGTGATATGTCTCTTCAAAATGAATGGCTAGTGAGCTTGGAAATGCTTCAGAACAGTAGAAAATGTACTGTTATCAACTGTTGCATCATTCTCATAATTCATAGTTGTTTATATCCTTTATCACTTTCTAAGCTTAAATAAGTTTTTAGAGCGATATACGTGCTCCCCTATAGCAGATAATGCTCATATTTGAATCTGGAGTAAAGTCTATGAAACAGCGTTTAAAGGCCGCGGGGAGTGTTTTAAACATCATTTGGCTTGCTTTAGCATACAACCGAGCAAGTGATATGTCTCTTCAAAATGAATGGCTAGTGAGCTAGGAAATGCTTCAGAACAGTAGAAAATGTACTTTTATCAACTGTTGCATCATTCTCATAATTCATAGTTGTTGATATGCTTTATCACTTTCTAAGCTTAAATAAGCTTTTTAGAGCGATATACGTAGTCCCCTTAGGCAAATAATGCTCATATTTGAATCTGGAGTAAAGTCTATGAAAACAGCGTTTAAAGGCCGCGGGGAGTGTTTTAAACATCATTTGGCGTGCTTTAGCATACAACCGAGCACGTGATATTTCTCTTCAAAATGAATGGCTAGTGAGCTGGGAAATGCTTCAGAACAGTAGACAATGTGGATTTATCAACTGTTCCATCATTCTCATAATTCATAGTTGTTTATATGCTTTATAACTTTCTAAGTTTAAATAAGCTTTATAGAGCGATATACGTGCGCCCCTAAGGCAGATAATGCTCATATTTGAATCTGGAGTAAAGTCTATGAAAACAGAGTTTAAAGGCCGCGGGGAGTGTTTTAAACATCATTTGGCGTGCTTTGGCATACAACCGAGCAAGTGATATTTCTCTTCAAAAAGAATGTCTAGTGAGCTAGGAAATGCTTCAGAACAGTAGAAAATGTGCATTTATCAACTGTTCCATCATTCTCATAATTCATAGTTGTTTATATGCTTTATCACTTTCTCAGGTTAAATAAGCTTTTTAGAGCGATATACGTGCTCCCCTAAGGTAGATAATGCTCATATTTGAATCTGGAGTAAAGTCTATGATACAGCGTTTAAAGGCCGCGGGGAGTGTTTTAAACATCATTTGGCGTGCTTTAGCATACAACTGAGCAAGTGATTTTTCTCTTCAAAATGAATGGCTAGTGAGCTAGGAAATGCTTCAGAACAGTAGAAAATGTGCTATCAACTGTTCCATCATTCTCATAATTCATAGTTGTTTATATGCTTTATCACTTTCTAAGTTTAAATAAGCTTTTTAGAGCGATATACGTGGTCCACTAAGGCAGATAATGCTCATATTTGAATCTGGAGTAAAGTCAATGAAAACAGCGTTTAAAGACCGCGGGGAGTGTTTTAAACATCATTTGGCGTGCTTTAGCATACAACCGAGCAAGTGATATTTCTCTTCAAAATGAATGGCTAGTGAGCTAGGAAATGCTTCAGAACAGTAGAAAATGTACTGTTATCAACTGTTCCATCATTCTCATAATTCATAGTTGTTTATATGCTTTATCACTTTCTAAGCTTAAATAAGCTTTTTAGAGCGATATACGTGCTCCCCTAAGGCAGATAATGCTCATATTTGAATCTGGAGTAAAGTCTATGAAAACAGCGTTTAAAGGCCGCGGGAGTGTTTTAAACATCATTTGGCGTGCTTTAGCATACAACCGAGCAAGTGATATGTCTCTTCAAAATGAATGGCTAGTGAGCTAGGAAGTGCTTCAGAACAGTAGAAAATGTGCTGTTATCAACTGTTCCATCATTCTCATAATTCATAGTTGTTTATATGCTTTCTTTCTTTCTTTCTTTCTTTCTTTCTTTCTAAGCTTAAATAAGCTTTTTAGGGCGATATACGTGCTCCCCTATAGCAGATAATGCTCATATTTGAATCTGGAGTAAAGTCTATGAAACAGCGTTTAAAGGCCGCGGGGAGTGTTTTAAACATCATTTGTCTTGCTTTAGCATACAACCGAGCAAGTGATATGTCTCTTCAAAATGAATGGCTAGTGAGCTAGGAAATGCTTCAGAACAGTAGAAAATGTACTTTTATCAACTGTTGCATCATTCTCATAATTCATAGTTGTTGATATGCTTTATCACTTTCTCAGCTTAAATAAGCTTTTTAGAGCGATATACGTGCTCCCCTAAGGTAGATAATGCTCATATTTGAATCTGGAGTAAAGTCTATGATACAGCGTTTAAAGGCCGCGGGGAGTGTTTTAAACATCATTTGGCGTGCTTTAGCATACAACTGAGCAAGTGATTTTTCTCTTCAAAATGAATGGCTAGTGAGCTAGGAAATGCTTCAGAACAGTAGAAAATGTGCTATCAACTGTTCCATCATTCTCATAATTCATAGTTGTTTATATGCTTTATCACTTTCTAAGTTTAAATAAGCTTTTTAGAGCGATATACGTGGTCCACTAAGGCAGATAATGCTCATATTTGAATCTGGAGTAAAATCTATGAAAACAGCGTTTTAAAGGCCGCGGGAGTGTTTTAAACATCATTTGGCGTGCTTTAGCATACAACCGAGCAAGTGATATGTCTCTTCAAAATGAATGGCTAGTGAGCTAGGAAGTGCTTCAGAACAGTAGAAAATGTGCTGTTATCAACTGTTCCATCATTCTCATAATTCATAGTTGTTTATATGCTTTATCACTTTCTAAGCTTAAATAAGCTTTTTAGGGCGATATACGTGCTCCCCTATAGCAGATAATGCTCATATTTGAATCTGGAGTAAAGTCTATGAAAACAGCGTTTAAAGGCCGCGGGGAGTGTTTTAAACATCATTTGGCGTGCTTTGGCATACAACCGAGCAAGTGATATTTCTCTTCAAAAAGAATGTCTAGTGAGCTTGGAAATGCTTCAGAACAGTAGAAAATGTGCATTTATCAACTGTTCCATCATTCTCATAATTCATAGTTGTTTATATGCTTTATCACTTTCTCAGCTTAAATAAGCTTTTTAGAGCGATATACGTGCTCCCCTAAGGTAGATAATGCTCATATTTGAATCTGGAGTAAAGTTTATGAAAACAGAGTTTAAAGGCCGCGGGGAGTGTTTTAAACATCATTTGGCGTGCTTTGGCATACAACCGAGCAAGTGATATTTCTCTTCAAAAAGAATGTCTAGTGAGCTTGGAAATGCTTCAGAACAGTAGAAAATGTGCATTTATCAACTGTTCCATCATTCTCATGATTCATAGTTGTTTATATGCTTTATCACTTTCTCAGCTTAAATAAGCTTTTTAGAGCGATATACGTGCTCCCCTAAGGTAGATAATGCTCATATTTGAATCTGGAGTAAAGTTTATGAAAACAGAGTTTAAAGGCCGCGGGGAGTGTTTTAAACCTCATTTGGCGTGCTTTAGCATACAACCGAGCAAGTGATTTTTCTCTTCAAAATGAATGGCTAGTGAGCTAGGAAATGCTTCAGAACAGTAGAAAATGTGCTGTTATCAACTGTTCCATCATTCTCATAATTCATAGTTGTTTATATGCTTTATCACTTTCTAAGCTTAAATAAGCTTTTTAGAGCGATATACGTTCTCCCCTAAGGCAGATAATGCTCATATTTGAATCTGGAGTAAAATCTATGAAAACAGCGTTTTAAAGGCCGCGGGAGTGTTTTAAACATCATTTGGCGTGCTTTAGCATACAACCGAGCAAGTGATATGTCTCTTCAAAATGAATGGCTAGTGAGCTAGGAAGTGCTTCAGAACAGTAGAAAATGTGCTGTTATCAACTGTTCCATCATTCTCATAATTCATAGTTGTTTATATGCTTTATCACTTTCTAAGCTTAAATAAGCTTTTTAGGGCGATATACGTGCTCCCCTATAGCAGATAATGCTCATATTTGAATCTGGAGTAAAGTCTATGAAACAGCGTTTAAAGGCCGCGGGGAGTGTTTTAAACATCATTTGTCTTGCTTTAGCATACAACCGAGCAAGTGATATGTCTCTTCAAAATGAATGGCTAGTGAGCTAGGAAATGCTTCAGAACAGTAGAAAATGTACTTTTATCAACTGTTGCATCATTCTCATAATTCATAGTTGTTGATATGCTTTATCACTTTCTAAGCTTAAATAAGCTTTTTAGAGCGATATACGTGGTCCCCCAATGCAAATAATGCTCATATTTGAATCTGGAGTAAAGTCTATGAAAAACAGCGTTTAAAGGCCGCGGGAGAGTTTTAATCATCATTTGGCGTGCTTTAGCATACAACCGAGCAAGTGATTTTTCTCTTCAAAATGAATGGCTAGTGAGCTAGGAAATGCTTCAGAACAGTAGAAAATGTGCTGTTATCAACTGTTCCATCATTCTCATAATTCATAGTTGTTTATATGCTTTATCACTTTCTAAGCTTAAATAAGCTTTTTAGAGCGATATACGTGTTCCCCTAATGCAAATAATGCTCATATTTGAATCTGGAGTAAAGTCTATGAAAACAGCGTTTAAAGGCCGCGGGGAGAGTTTTAAACATCATTTGGCGTGCTTTAGCATACAACCGAGCAAGTGATTTTTCTCTTCAAAATGAATGGCTAGTGAGCTAGGAAATGCTTCAGAACAGTAGAAAATGTGCTATCAACTGTTCCATCATTCTCATAATTCATAGTTGTTTATATGCTTTATCACTTTCTAAGCTTAAATAAGCTTTTTAGGGCGATATACGTGCTCCCCTATAGCAGATAATGCTCATATTTGAATCTGGAGTAAAGTCTATGAAAACAGCGTTTAAAGGCCGCGGGGAGTGTTTTAAACATCATTTGGCGTGCTTTGGCATACAACCGAGCAAGTGATATTTCTCTTCAAAAAGAATGTCTAGTGAGCTTGGAAATGCTTCAGAACAGTAGAAAATGTGCATTTATCAACTGTTCCATCATTCTCATAATTCATAGTTGTTTATATGCTTTATCACTTTCTCAGCTTAAATAAGCTTTTTAGAGCGATATACGTGCTCCCCTAAGGTAGATAATGCTCATATTTGAATCTGGAGTAAAGTTTATGAAAACAGAGTTTAAAGGCCGCGGGGAGTGTTTTAAACCTCATTTGGCGTGCTTTAGCATACAACCGAGCAAGTGATTTTTCTCTTCAAAATGAATGGCTAGTGAGCTAGGAAATGCTTCAGAACAGTAGAAAATGTGCTGTTATCAACTGTTCCATCATTCTCATAATTCATAGTTGTTTATATGCTTTATCACTTTCTAAGCTTAAATAAGCTTTTTAGTGCGATATACGTGCTCCCCTATAGCAGATAATGCTCATATTTGAATCTGGAGTAAAGTCTATGAAACAGCGTTTAAAGGCCGCGGGGAGTGTTTTAAACATCATTTGTCTTGCTTTAGCATACAACCGAGCAAGTGATATGTCTCTTCAAAATGAATGGCTAGTGAGCTAGGAAATGCTTCAGAACAGTAGAAAATGTACTTTTATCAACTGTTGCATCATTCTCATAATTCATAGTTGTTGATATGCTTTATCACTTTCTAAGCTTAAATAAGCTTTTTAGGGCGATATACGTGCTCCTCTATAGCAGATAATGCTCATATTTGAATCTGGAGTAAAGTCTATGAAAACAGCGTTTAAAGGCCGCGGGAGTGTTTTAAACATCATTTGGCGTGCTTTAGCAGACAACCGAGCAAGTGATTTTTCTCTTCAAAATGAATGGCTAGTGAGCTAGGAAATGCTTCAGAACAGTAGAAAATGTGGTGTTATCAACTGTTCCATCATTCTCATAATTCATAGTTGTTTATATGCTTTATCACTTTCTAAGCTTAAATAAGCTTTTTAGAGCGATATACGTTCTCCCCTAAGGCAGATAATGCTCATATTTGAATCTGGAGTAAAATCTATGAAAACAGCGTTTAAAGGCCGCGGGGAGTGTTTTAAACATCATTTGGCGTGCTTTAGCATACAACCGAGCAAGTGATATATCTCTTCAAAATGAATGGCTAGTGAGCTAGGAAGTGCTTCAGAACAGTAGAAAATGTGATGTTATCAACTGTTCCATCATTCTCATAATTCATAGTTGTTTATATGCTTTATAACTTTCTAAGTTTAAATAAGCTTTATAGAGCGATATACGTGCGCCCCTAAGGCAGATAATGCTCATATTTGAATCTGGAGTTAAGTCTATGAAAACAGCGTTTAAAGGCCGCGGGGAGTGTTTTAAACATCATTTGGCGTGCTTTGGCATACAACCGAGCAAGTGATATGTCTCTTCAAAATGAATGGCTAGTGAGCTAGGAAATGCTTCAGAACAGTAGAAAATGTGCATTTATCAACTGTTCCATCATTCTCATAATTCATAGTTGTTTATATGCTTTATCACTTTCTCAGCTTATAAGCTTTTTAGAGCGATATACGTGGTCCCCTAAGGTAGATAATGCTCATATTTGAATGTGGAGTAAAGTCTATGAAAACAGCGTTTAAAGGCCGCGGGGAGTGTTTTAAACATCATTTGGCGTGCTTTAGCATACAACCGAGCAAGTGATATTTCTCTTCAAAATGAATGGCTAGTGAGCTAGGAAATGCTTCAGAACAGTAGAAAATGTACTGTTATCAACTGTTCCATCATTCTCATAATTCATAGTTGTTTATATGCTTTATCACTTTCTAAGCTTAAATAAGCTTTTTAGAGCGATATACGTGCTCCCCTAAGGCAGATAATGCTCATATTTGCATCTGGAGTAAAATCTATGAAAACAGCGTTTTAAAGGCCGCGGGAGTGTTTTAAACATCATTTGGCGTGCTTTAGCATACAACCGAGCAAGTGATATTTCTCTTCAAAATGAATGGCTAGTGAGCTTGGAAATGCTTCAGAACAGTAGAAAATGTACTGTTATCAACTGTTGCATCATTCTCATAATTCATAGTTGTTTATATCCTTTATCACTTTCTAAGCTTAAATAAGTTTTTAGAGCGATATACGTGCTCCCCTATAGCAGATAATGCTCATATTTGAATCTGGAGTAAAGTCTATGAAACAGCGTTTAAAGGCCGCGGGGAGTGTTTTAAACATCATTTGTCTTGCTTTAGCATACAACCGAGCAAGTGATATGTCTCTTCAAAATGAATGGCTAGTGAGCTAGGAAATGCTTCAGAACAGTAGAAAATGTACTTTTATCAACTGTTGCATCATTCTCATAATTCATAGTTGTTTATATGCTTTATCACTTTCTAAGCTTAAATAAGCTTTTTAGAGCGATATACGTGGTCCCCTAATGCAAATAATGCTCATATTTGAATCTGGAGTAAAGTCTATGAAAACAGCGTTTAAAGGCCGCGGGGAGAGTTTTAAACATCATTTGGCGTGCTTTAGCATACAACCGAGCAAGTGATTTTTCTCTTCAAAATGAATGGCTAGTGAGCTAGGAAATGCTTCAGAACAGTAGAAAATGTGCTGTTATCAACTGTTCCATCATTCTCATAATTCATAGTTGTTTATATGCTTTATCACTTTCTAAGCTTAAATAAGCTTTTTAGAGCGATATACGTTCTCCCCTAAGGCAGATAATGCTCATATTTGAATCTGGAGTAAAATCTATGAAAACAGCGTTTTAAAGGCCGCGGGAGTGTTTTAAACATCATTTGGCGTGCTTTAGCATACAACCGAGCAAGTGATATGTCTCTTCAAAATGAATGGCTAGTGAGCTAGGAAGTGCTTCAGAACAGTAGAAAATGTGCTGTTATCAACTGTTCCATCATTCTCATAATTCATAGTTGTTTATATGCTTTATCACTTTCTAAGCTTAAATAAGCTTTTTAGGGCGATATACGTGCTCCCCTATAGCAGATAATGCTCATATTTGAATCTGGAGTAAAGTCTATGAAACAGCGTTTAAAGGCCGCGGGGAGTGTTTTAAACATCATTTGTCTTGCTTTAGCATACAACCGAGCAAGTGATATGTCTCTTCAAAATGAATGGCTAGTGAGCTAGGAAATGCTTCAGAACAGTAGAAAATGTACTTTTATCAACTGTTGCATCATTCTCATAATTCATAGTTGTTGATATGCTTTATCACTTTCTAAGCTTAAATAAGCTTTTTAGAGCGATATACGTGGTCCCCTAATGCAAATAATGCTCATATTTGAATCTGGAGTAAAGTCTATGAAAACAGCGTTTAAAGGCCGCGGGGAGTGTTTTAAACATCATTTGGCGTGCTTTGGCATACAACCGAGCAAGTGATATTTCTCTTCAAAAAGAATGTCTAGTGAGCTAGGAAATGCTTCAGAACAGTAGAAAATGTGCATTTATCAACTGTTCCATCATTCTCATAATTCATAGTTGTTTATATGCTTTATCACTTTCTCAGCTTAAATAAGCTTTTTAGAGCGATATACGTGCTCCCCTAAGGTAGATAATGCTCATATTTGAATCTGGAGTAAAGTTTATGAAAACAGAGTTTAAAGGCCGCGGGGAGTGTTTTAAAACCTCATTTGGCGTGCTTTAGCATACAACCGAGCAAGTGATTTTTCTCTTCAAAATGAATGGCTAGTGAGCTAGGAAGTGCTTCAGAACAGTAGAAAATGTGCTGTTATCAACTGTTCCATCATTCTCATAATTCATAGTTGTTTATATGCTTTATCACTTTCTAAGCTTAAATAAGCTTTTTAGGGCGATATACGTGCTCCCCTATAGCAGATAATGCTCATATTTGAATCTGGAGTAAAGTCTATGAAAACAGCGTTTAAAGGCCGCGGGGAGTGTTTTAAACATCATTTGGCGTGCTTTGGCATACAACCGAGCAAGTGATATTTCTCTTCAAAAAGAATGTCTAGTGAGCTTGGAAATGCTTCAGAACAGTAGAAAATGTGCATTTATCAACTGTTCCATCATTCTCATAATTCATAGTTGTTTATATGCTTTATCACTTTCTCAGCTTAAATAAGCTTTTTAGAGCGATATACGTGCTCCCCTAAGGTAGATAATGCTCATATTTGAATCTGGAGTAAAGTTTATGAAAACAGAGTTTAAAGGCCGCGGGGAGTGTTTTAAACCTCATTTGGCGTGCTTTAGCATACAACCGAGCAAGTGATTTTTCTCTTCAAAATGAATGGCTAGTGAGCTAGGAAATGCTTCAGAACAGTAGAAAATGTGCTGTTATCAACTGTTCCATCATTCTCATAATTCATAGTTGTTTATATGCTTTATCACTTTCTAAGCTTAAATAAGCTTTTTAGAGCGATATACGTTCTCCCCTAAGGCAGATAATGCTCATATTTGAATCTGGAGTAAAATCTATGAAAACAGCGTTTTAAAGGCCGCGGGAGTGTTTTAAACATCATTTGGCGTGCTTTAGCATACAACCGAGCAAGTGATATGTCTCTTCAAAATGAATGGCTAGTGAGCTAGGAAGTGCTTCAGAACAGTAGAAAATGTGCTGTTATCAACTGTTCCATCATTCTCATAATTCATAGTTGTTTATATGCTTTATCACTTTCTAAGCTTAAATAAGCTTTTTAGGGCGATATACGTGCTCCCCTATAGCAGATAATGCTCATATTTGAATCTGGAGTAAAGTCTATGAAACAGCGTTTAAAGGCCGCGGGGAGTGTTTTAAACATCATTTGTCTTGCTTTAGCATACAACCGAGCAAGTGATATGTCTCTTCAAAATGAATGGCTAGTGAGCTAGGAAATGCTTCAGAACAGTAGAAAATGTACTTTTATCAACTGTTGCATCATTCTCATAATTCATAGTTGTTGATATGCTTTATCACTTTCTAAGCTTAAATAAGCTTTTTAGAGCGATATACGTGGTCCCCTAATGCAAATAATGCTCATATTTGAATCTGGAGTAAAGTCTATGAAAACAGCGTTTAAAGGCCGCGGGGAGAGTTTTAAACATCATTTGGCGTGCTTTAGCATACAACCGAGCAAGTGATTTTTCTCTTCAAAATGAATGGCTAGTGAGCTAGGAAATGCTTCAGAACAGTAGAAAATGTGCTGTTATCAACTGTTCCATCATTCTCATAATTCATAGTTGTTTATATGCTTTATCACTTTCTAAGCTTAAATAAGCTTTTTAGAGCGATATACGTTCTCCCCTAAGGCAGATAATGCTCATATTTGAATCTGGAGTAAAATCTATGAAAACAGCGTTTTAAAGGCCGCGGGAGTGTTTTAAACATCATTTGGCGTGCTTTAGCATACAACCGAGCAAGTGATATGTCTCTTCAAAATGAATGGCTAGTGAGCTAGGAAGTGCTTCAGAACAGTAGAAAATGTGATGTTAACAACTGTTCCATCATTCTCATAATTCATAGTTGTTTATATGCTTTATCACTTTCTAAGCTTAAATAAGCTTTTTAGGGCGATATACGTGCTCCCCTAAGGTAGATAATGCTCATATTTGAATCTGGAGTAAAGTTTATGAAAACAGCCTTTAAAGGCCGCGGGGAGTGTTTTAAACATCATTTGGGTGCTTTAGCATACAACCGAGCAAGTGATATTTCTCTTCAAAATGAATGGCTAGTGAGCTAGGAAATGCTTCAGAACAGTAGAAAATGTGGATTTATCAACTGTTCCATCATTCTCATAATTCATAGTTGTTTATATGCTTTATAACTTTCTAAGTTTAAATAAGCTTTATAGAGCGATATACGTGCGCCCCTAAGGCAGATAATGCTCATATTTGAATCTGGAGTTAAGTCTATGAAAACAGCGTTTAAAGGCCGCGGGGAGTGTTTTAAACATCATTTGGCGTGCTTTGGCATACAACCGAGCAAGTGATATTTCTCTTCAAAAAGAATGTCTAGTGAGCTAGGAAATGCTTCAGAACAGTAGAAAATGTGCATTTATCAACTGTTCTTTCATTCTCATAATTCATAGTTGTTTATATGCTTTATCACTTTCTCAGCTTAATAAGCTTTTTAGAGCGATATACGTGCTCACCTAAGGTAGATAATGCTCATATTTGAATCTGGAGTAAAGTCTATGAAAACAGCGTTTAAAGGCCGCGGGGAGTGTTTTAAACATCATTTGGCGTGCTTTAGCATACAACCGAGCAAGTGATATTTCTCTTCAAAATGAATGGCTAGTGAGCTAGGAAATGCTTCAGAACAGTAGAAAATGTACTGTTATCAACTGTTCCATCATTCTCATAATTCATAGTTGTTTATATGCTTTATCACTTTCTAAGCTTAAATAAGCTTTTTAGAGCGATAATGCTCATATTTGCATCTGGAGTAAAATCTATGAAAACAGCGTTTTAAAGGCCGCGGGAGTGTTTTAAACATCATTTGGCGTGCTTTAGCATACAACCGAGCAAGTGATATGTCTCTTCAAAATGAATGGCTAGTGAGCTTGGAAATGCTTCAGAACAGTAGAAAATGTACTGTTATCAACTGTTGCATCATTCTCATAATTCATAGTTGTTTATATCCTTTATCACTTTCTAAGCTTAAATAAGTTTTTAGAGCGATATACGTGCTCCCCTATAGCAGATAATGCTCATATTTGAATCTGGAGTAAAGTCTATGAAACAGCGTTTAAAGGCCGCGGGGAGTGTTTTAAACATCATTTGGCTTGCTTTAGCATACAACCGAGCAAGTGATATGTCTCTTCAAAATGAATGGCTAGTGAGCTAGGAAATGCTTCAGAACAGTAGAAAATGTACTTTTATCAACTGTTGCATCATTCTCATAATTCATAGTTGTTGATATGCTTTATCACTTTCTAAGCTTAAATAAGCTTTTTAGAGCGATATACGTAGTCCCCTTAGGCAAATAATGCTCATATTTGAATCTGGAGTAAAGTCTATGAAAACAGCGTTTAAAGGCCGCGGGGAGTGTTTTAAACATCATTTGGCGTGCTTTAGCATACAACCGAGCAAGTGATATTTCTCTTCAAAATGAATGGCTAGTGAGCTGGGAAATGCTTCAGAACAGTAGAAAATGTGGATTTATCAACTGTTCCATCATTCTCATAATTCATAGTTGTTTATATGCTTTATAACTTTCTAAGTTTAAATAAGCTTTATAGAGCGATATACGTGCGCCCCTAAGGCAGATAATGCTCATATTTGAATCTGGAGTAAAGTCTATGAAAACAGAGTTTAAAGGCCGCGGGGAGTGTTTTAAACATCATTTGGCGTGCTTTGGCATACAACCGAGCAAGTGATATTTCTCTTCAAAAAGAATGTCTAGTGAGCTAGGAAATGCTTCAGAACAGTAGAAAATGTGCATTTATCAACTGTTCCATCATTCTCATAATTCATAGTTGTTTATATGCTTTATCACTTTCTCAGCTTAAATAAGCTTTTTAGAGCGATATACGTGCTCCCCTAAGGTAGATAATGCTCATATTTGAATCTGGAGTAAAGTCTATGATACAGCGTTTAAAAGCCGCGGGGAGTGTTTTAAACATCATTTGGCGTGCTTTAGCATACAACTGAGCAAGTGATTTTTCTCTTAAAAATGAATGGCTAGTGAGCTAGGAAATGCTTCAGAACAGTAGAAAATGTGCTATCAACTGTTCCATCATTCTCATAATTCATAGTTGTTTATATGCTTTATCACTTTCTAAGTTTAAATAAGCTTTTTAGAGCGATATACGTGGTCCACTAAGGCAGATAATGCTCATATTTGAATCTGGAGTAAAGTCAATGAAAACAGCGTTTAAAGACCGCGGGGAGTGTTTTAAACATCATTTGGCGTGCTTTAGCATACAACCGAGCAAGTGATATTTCTCTTCAAAATTAATGGCTAGTGAGCTAGGAAATGCTTCAGAACAGTAGAAAATGTACTGTTATCAACTGTTCCATCATTCTCATAATTCATAGTTGTTTATATGCTTTATCACTTTCTAAGCTTAAATAAGCTTTTTAGAGCGATATACGTGCTCCCCTAAGGCAGATAATGCTCATATTTGAATCTGGAGTAAAGTCTATGAAAACAGCGTTTAAAGGCCGCGGGAGTGTTTTAAACATCATTTGGCGTGCTTTAGCATACAACCGAGCAAGTGATATGTCTCTTCAAAATGAATGGCTAGTGAGCTAGGAAGTGCTTCAGAACAGTAGAAAATGTGCTGTTATCAACTGTTCCATCATTGTCATAATTCATAGTTGTTTATATGCTTTATCACTTTCTAAGCTTAAATAAGCTTTTTAGGGCGATATACGTGCTCCCCTATAGCAGATAATGCTCATATTTGAATCTGGAGTAAAGTCTATGAAACAGCGTTTAAAGGCCGCGGGGAGTGTTTTAAACATCATTTGTCTTGCTTTAGCATACAACCGAGCAAGTGATATGTCTCTTCAAAATGAATGGCTAGTGAGCTAGGAAATGCTTCAGAACAGTAGAAAATGTACTTTTATCAACTGTTGCATCATTCTCATAATTCATAGTTGTTGATATGCTTTATCACTTTCTAAGCTTAAATAAGCTTTTTAGAGCGATATACGTGGTCCCCTAATGCAAATAATGCTCATATTTGAATCTGGGGTAAAGTCTATGAAAACAGCGTTTAAAGGCCGCGGGGAGAGTTTTAAACATCATTTGGCGTGCTTTAGCATACAACCGAGCAAGTGATTTTTCTCTTCAAAATGAATGGCTAGTGAGCTAGGAAATGCTTCAGAACAGTAGAAAATGTGCTGTTATCAACTGTTCCATCATTCTCATAATTCATAGTTGTTTATATGCTTTATCACTTTCTAAGCTTAAATAAGCTTTTTAGAGCGATATACGTTCTCCCCTAAGGCAGATAATGCTCATATTTGAATCTGGAGTAAAATCTATGAAAACAGCGTTTTAAAGGCCGCGGGAGTGTTTTAAACATCATTTGGCGTGCTTTAGCATACAACTGAGCAAGTGATATGTCTCTTCAAAATGAATGGCTAGTGAGCTAGGAAGTGCTTCAGAACAGTAGAAAATGTGCTGTTATCAACTGTTCCATCATTCTCATAATTCATAGTTGTTTATATGCTTTATCACTTTCTAAGCTTAAATAAGCTTTTTAGGGCGATATACGTGCTCCCCTATAGCAGATAATGCTCATATTTGAATCTGGAGTAAAGTCTATGAAAACAGCGTTTAAAGGCCGCGGGGAGTGTTTTAAACATCATTTGGCGTGCTTTGGCATACAACCGAGCAAGTGATATTTCTCTTCAAAAGAATGTCTAGTGAGCTTGGAAATGCTTCAGAACAGTAGAAAATGTGCATTTATCAACTGTTCCATCATTCTCATAATTCATAGTTGTTTATATGCTTTATCACTTTCTCAGCTTAAATAAGCTTTTTAGAGCGATATACGTGCTCCCCTAAGGTAGATAATGCTCATATTTGAATCTGGAGTAAAGTTTATGAAAACAGAGTTTAAAGGCCGCGGGGAGTGTTTTAAACCTCATTTGGCGTGCTTTAGCATACAACCGAGCAAGTGATTTTTCTCTTCAAAATGAATGGCTAGTGAGCTAGGAAATGCTTCAGAACAGTAGAAAATGTGCTGTTATCAACTGTTCCATCATTCTCATAATTCATAGTTGTTTATATGCTTTATCACTTTCTAAGCTTAAATAAGCTTTTTAGAGCGATATACGTTCTCCCCTAAGGCAGATAATGCTCATATTTGAATCTGGAGTAAAGTCTATGAAAACAGAGTTTAAAGGCCGCGGAGAGTGTTTTAAACATAATTTGGCGTGCTTTAGCATACAACCGAGCAAGTGATATGTCTCTTCAAAATGAATGGCTAGTGAGCTAGGAAGTGCTTCAGAACAGTAGAAAATGTGCTGTTATCAACTGTTCCATCATTCTCATAATTCATAGTTGTTTATATGCTTTATCACTTTCTAAGCTTAAATAAGCTTTTTAGGGCGATATACGTGCTCCCCTATAGCAGATAATGCTCATATTTGAATCTGGAGTAAAGTCTATGAAAACAGCGTTTAAAGGCCGCGGGGAGTGTTTTAAACATCATTTGGCGTGCTTTGGCATACAACCGAGCAAGTGATATTTCTCTTCAAAAAGAATGTCTAGTGAGCTTGGAAATGCTTCAGAACAGTAGAAAATGTGCATTTATCAACTGTTCCATCATTCTCATGATTCATAGTTGTTTATATGCTTTATCACTTTCTCAGCTTAAATAAGCTTTTTAGAGCGATATACGTGCTCCCCTAAGGTAGATAATGCTCATATTTGAATCTGGAGTAAAGTTTATGAAAACAGAGTTTAAAGGCCGCGGGGAGTGTTTTAAACCTCATTTGGCGTGCTTTAGCATACAACCGAGCAAGTGATTTTTCTCTTCAAAATGAATGGCTAGTGAGCTAGGAAATGCTTCAGAACAGTAGAAAATGTGCTGTTATCAACTGTTCCATCATTCTCATAATTCATAGTTGTTTATATGCTTTATCACTTTCTAAGCTTAAATAAGCTTTTTAGAGCGATATACGTTCTCCCCTAAGGCAGATAATGCTCATATTTGAATCTGGAGTAAAATCTATGAAAACAGCGTTTTAAAGGCCGCGGGAGTGTTTTAAACATCATTTGGCGTGCTTTAGCATACAACCGAGCAAGTGATATGTCTCTTCAAAATGAATGGCTAGTGAGCTAGGAAGTGCTTCAGAACAGTAGAAAATGTGCTGTTATCAACTGTTCCATCATTCTCATAATTCATAGTTGTTTATATGCTTTATCACTTTCTAAGCTTAAATAAGCTTTTTAGGGCGATATACGTGCTCCCCTATAGCAGATAATGCTCATATTTGAATCTGGAGTAAAGTCTATGAAACAGCGTTTAAAGGCCGCGGGGAGTGTTTTAAACATCATTTGTCTTGCTTTAGCATACAACCGAGCAAGTGATATGTCTCTTCAAAATGAATGGCTAGTGAGCTAGGAAATGCTTCAGAACAGTAGAAAATGTACTTTTATCAACTGTTGCATCATTCTCATAATTCATAGTTGTTGATATGCTTTATCACTTTCTAAGCTTAAATAAGCTTTTTAGAGCGATATACGTGGTCCCCCAATGCAAATAATGCTCATATTTGAGTCTGGAGTAAAGTCTATGAAAACAGCGTTTAAAGGCCGCGGGGAGAGTTTTAATCATCATTTGGCGTGCTTTAGCATACAACCGAGCAAGTGATTTTTCTCTTCAAAATGAATGGCTAGTGAGCTAGGAAATGCTTCAGAACAGTAGAAAATGTGCTGTTATCAACTGTTCCATCATTCTCATAATTCATAGTTGTTTATATGCTTTATCACTTTCTAAGCTTAAATAAGCTTTTTAGAGCGATATACGTGTTCCCCTAATGCAAATAATGCTCATATTTGAATCTGGAGTAAAGTCTATGAAAACAGCGTTTAAAGGCCGCGGGGAGAGTTTTAAACATCATTTGGCGTGCTTTAGCATACAACCGAGCAAGTGATTTTTCTCTTCAAAATGAATGGCTAGTGAGCTAGGAAATGCTTCAGAACAGTAGAAAATGTGCTATCAACTGTTCCATCATTCTCATAATTCATAGTTGTTTATATGCTTTATCACTTTCTAAGCTTAAATAAGCTTTTTAGGGCGATATACGTGCTCCCCTATAGCAGATAATGCTCATATTTGAATCTGGAGTAAAGTCTATGAAAACAGCGTTTAAAGGCCGCGGGGAGTGTTTTAAACATCATTTGGCGTGCTTTGGCATACAACCGAGCAAGTGATATTTCTCTTCAAAAAGAATGTCTAGTGAGCTTGGAAATGCTTCAGAACAGTAGAAAATGTGCATTTATCAACTGTTCCATCATTCTCATAATTCATAGTTGTTTATATGCTTTATCACTTTCTCAGCTTAAATAAGCTTTTTAGAGCGATATACGTGCTCCCCTAAGGTAGATAATGCTCATATTTGAATCTGGAGTAAAGTTTATGAAAACAGAGTTTAAAGGCCGCGGGGAGTGTTTTAAACCTCATTTGGCGTGCTTTAGCATACAACCGAGCAAGTGATTTTTCTCTTCAAAATGAATGGCTAGTGAGCTAGGAAATGCTTCAGAACAGTAGAAAATGTGCTGTTATCAACTGTTCCATCATTCTCATAATTCATAGTTGTTTATATGCTTTATCACTTTCTAAGCTTAAATAAGCTTTTTAGTGCGATATACGTGCTCCCCTATAGCAGATAATGCTCATATTTGAATCTGGAGTAAAGTCTATGAAACAGCGTTTAAAGGCCGCGGGGAGTGTTTTAAACATCATTTGTCTTGCTTTAGCATACAACCGAGCAAGTGATATGTCTCTTCAAAATGAATGGCTAGTGAGCTAGGAAATGCTTCAGAACAGTAGAAAATGTACTTTTATCAACTGTTGCATCATTCTCATAATTCATAGTTGTTGATATGCTTTATCACTTTCTAAGCTTAAATAAGCTTTTTAGAGCGATATACGTGGTCCCCTAATGCAAATAATGCTCATATTTGAATCTGGAGTAAAGTCTATGAAAACAGCGTTTAAAGGCCGCGGGGAGAGTTTTAAACATCATTTGGCGTGCTTTAGCATACAACCGAGCAAGTGATTTTTCTCTTCAAAATGAATGGCTAGTGAGCTAGGAAATGCTTCAGAACAGTAGAAAATGTGCTGTTATCAACTGTTCCATCATTCTCATAATTCATAGTTGTTTATATGCTTTATCACTTTCTAAGCTTAAATAAGCTTTTTAGAGCGATATACGTTCTCCCCTAAGGCAGATAATGCTCATATTTGAATCTGGAGTAAAATCTATGAAAACAGCGTTTTAAAGGCCGCGGGAGTGTTTTAAACATCATTTGGCGTGCTTTAGCATACAACCGAGCAAGTGATATGTCTCTTCAAAATGAATGGCTAGTGAGCTAGGAAGTGCTTCAGAACAGTAGAAAATGTGCTGTTATCAACTGTTCCATCATTATCATAATTCATAGTTGTTTATATGCTTTATAACTTTCTAAGTTTAAATAAGCTTTATAGAGCGATATACGTGCTCCCCTAAGGCAGATAATGCTCATATTTGCATCTGGAGTAAAATCTATGAAAACAGCGTTTTAAAGGCCGCGGGAGTGTTTTAAACATCATTTGGCGTGCTTTAGCATACAACCGAGCAAGTGATATGTCTCTTCAAAATGAATGGCTAGTGAGCTTGGAAATGCTTCAGAACAGTAGAAAATGTACTGTTATCAACTGTTGCATCATTCTCATAATTCATAGTTGTTTATATCCTTTATCACTTTCTAAGCTTAAATAAGTTTTTAGAGCGATATACGTGCTCCCCTATAGCAGATAATGCTCATATTTGAATCTGGAGTAAAGTCTATGAAACAGCGTTTAAAGGCCGCGGGGAGTGTTTTAAACATCATTTGGCTTGCTTTAGCATACAACCGAGCAAGTGATATGTCTCTTTAAAATGAATGGCTAGTGAGCTAGGAAATGCTTCAGAACAGTAGAAAATGTACTTTTATCAACTGTTGCATCATTCGCATAATTCATAGTTGTTGATATGCTTTATCACTTTCTAAGCTTAAATAAGCTTTTTAGAGCGATATACGTAGTCCCCTTAGGCAAATAATGCTCATATTTGAATCTGGAGTAAAGTCTATGAAAACAGCGTTTAAAGGCCGCGGGGAGTGTTTTAAACATCATTTGGCGTGCTTTAGCATACAACAGAGCAAGTGATATTTCTCTTCAAAATGAATGGCTAGTGAGCTGGGAAATGCTTCAGAACAGTAGAAAATGTGGATTTATCAACTGTTCCATCATTCTCATAATTCATAGTTGTTTATATGCTTTATAACTTTCTAAGTTTAAATAAGCTTTATAGAGCGATATACGTGCGCCCCTAAGGCAGATAATGCTCATATTTGAATCTGGAGTAAAGTCTATGAAAACAGCGTTTAAAGGCCGCGGGGAGTGTTTTAAACATCATTTGGCGTGCTTTGGCATACAACCGAGCAAGTGATATTTCTCTTCAAAAAGAATGTCTAGTGAGCTAGGAAATGCTTCAGAACAGTAGAAAATGTGCTGTTATCAACTGTTCCATCATTCTCATAATTCATAGTTGTTTATATGCTTTATCACTTTCTCAGCTTAAATAAGCTTTTTAGAGCGATATACGTGCTCCCCTAAGGTAGATAATGCTGATATTTGAATCTGGAGTAAAGTCTATGATACAGCGTTTAAAGGCCGCGGGGAGTGTTTTAAACATCATTTGGCGTGCTTTAGCATACAACTGAGCAAGTGATTTTTCTCTTCAAAATGAATGGCTAGTGAGCTAGGAAATGCTTCAGAACAGTAGAAAATGTGCTATCAACTGTTCCATCATTCTCATAATTCATAGTTGTTTATATGCTTTATCACTTTCAAAGTTTAAATAAGCTTTTTAGAGCGATATACGTGGTCCACTAAGGCAGATAATGCTCATATTTGAATCTGGAGTAAAGTCAATGAAAACAGCGTTTAAAGACCGCGGGGAGTGTTTTAAACATCATTTGGCGTGCTTTAGCATACAACCGAGCAAGTGATATTTCTCTTCAAAATGAATGGCTAGTGAGCTAGGAAATGCTTCAGAACAGTAGAAAATGTACTATCAACTGTTCCATCATTCTCATAATTCATAGTTGTTTATATGCTTTATCACTTTCTAAGCTTAAATAAGCTTTTTAGAGAGATATACGTGCTCCCCTAAGGCAGATAATGCTCATATTTGCATCTGGAGTAAAATCTATGAAAACAGCGTTTTAAAGGCCGCGGGAGTGTTTTAAACATCATTTGGCGTGCTTTAGCATACAACCGAGCAAGTGATATGTCTCTTCAAAATGAATGGCTAGTGAGCTAGGAAGTGCTTCAGAACAGTAGAAAATGTGCTGTTATCAACTGTTCCATCATTCTCATAATTCATAGTTGTTTATATGCTTTATCACTTTCTAAGCTTAAATAAGCTTTTTAGGGCGATATACGTGCTCCCCTATAGCAGATAATGCTCATATTTGAATCTGGAGTAAAGTCTATGAAACAGCGTTTAAAGGCCGTGGGGA
This sequence comes from Pleurodeles waltl, assembly GCF_031143425.1. Classification (NCBI taxonomy): domain Eukaryota; kingdom Metazoa; phylum Chordata; class Amphibia; order Caudata; family Salamandridae; genus Pleurodeles; species Pleurodeles waltl. Next base: position 15,049 of record NW_027150165.1, on the reverse strand, counting down.
GTGTTTTAAACATCATTTGTCTTGCTTTAGCATACAACCGAGCAAGTGATATGTCTCTTCAAAATGAATGGCTAGTGAGCTAGGAAATGCTTCAGAACAGTAGAAAATGTACTTTTATCAACTGTTGCATCATTCTCATAATTCATAGTTGTTGATATGCTTTATCACTTTCTAAGCTTAAATAAGCTTTTTAGAGCGATATACGTGGTCCCCTAATGCAAATAATGCTCATATTTGAATCTGGAGTAAAGTCTATGAAAACAGCGTTTAAAGGCCGCGGGGAGAGTTTTAAACATCATTTGGCGTGCTTTAGCATACAACCGAGCAAGTGATTTTTCTCTTCAAAATGAATGGCTAGTGAGCTAGGAAATGCTTCAGAACAGTAGAAAATGTGCTGTTATCAACTGTTCCATCATTCTCATAATTCATAGTTGTTTATATGCTTTATCACTTTCTAAGCTTAAATAAGCTTTTTAGGGCGATATACGTGCTCCCCTATAGCAGATAATGCTCATATTTGAATCTGGAGTAAAGTCTATGAAACAGCGTTTAAAGGCCGCGGGGAGTGTTTTAAACATCATTTGTCTTGCTTTAGCATACAACCGAGCAAGTGATATGTCTCTTCAAAATGAATGGCTAGTGAGCTAGGAAATGCTTCAGAACAGTAGAAAATGTACTTTTATCAACTGTTGCATCATTCTCATAATTCATAGTTGTTGATATGCTTTATCACTTTCTAAGCTTAAATAAGCTTTTTAGAGCGATATACGTGGTCCCCTAATGCAAATAATGCTCATATTTGAATCTGGAGTAAAGTCTATGAAAACAGCGTTTAAAGGCCGCGGGGAGAGTTTTAAACATCATTTGGCGTGCTTTAGCATACAAACCGAGCAAGTGATTTTTCTCTTCAAAATGAATGGCTAGTGAGCTAGGAAATGCTTCAGAACAGTAGAAAATGTGCTGTTATCAACTGTTCCATCATTCTCATATTCATAGTTGTTTATATGCTTTATCACTTTCTAAGCTTAAATAAGCTTTTTAGAGCGATATACGTTCTCCCCTAAGGCAGATAATGCTCATATTTGAATCTGGAGTAAAATCTATAAAAACAGCGTTTTAAAGGCCGCGGGAGTGTTTTAAACATCATTTGGCGTGCTTTAGCATACAACCGAGCAAGTGATATGTCTCTTCAAAATGAATGGCTAGTGAGCTAGGAAGTGCTTCAGAACAGTAGAAAATGTGCTGTTATCAACTGTTCCATCATTCTCATAATTCATAGTTGTTTATATGCTTTATCACTTTCTAAGCTTAAATAAGCTTTTTAGGGCGATATACGTGCTCCCCTATAGCAGATAATGCTCATATTTGAATCTGGAGTAAAGTCTATGAAACAGCGTTTAAAGGCCGCGGGGAGTGTTTTAAACATCATTTGGCTTGCTTTAGCATACAACCGAGCAAGTGATATGTCTCTTCAAAATGAATGGCTAGTGAGCTAGGAAATGCTTCAGAACAGTAGAAAATGTACTTTTATCAACTGTTGCATCATTCTCATAATTCATAGTTGTTGATATGCTTTATCACTTTCTAAGCTTAAATAAGCTTTTTAGAGCGATATACGTGGTCCCCTAATGCAAATAATGCTCATATTTGAATGTGGAGTAAAGTCTATGAAAACAGCGTTTAAAGGCCGCGGGGAGTGTTTTAAACATCATTTGGCGTGCTTTAGCAGACAACCGAGCAAGTGATATTTCTCTTCAAAAAGAATGTCTAGTGAGCTAGGAAATGCTTCAGAACAGTAGAAAATGTGCATTTATAAACTGTTCCATCATTCTCATAATTCATAGTTGTTTATATGCTTTATCACTTTCTCAGCTTAAATAAGCTTTTTAGAGCGATATACGTGCTCCCCTAAGGTAGATAATGCTCATATTTGAATCTGGAGTAAAGTTTATGAAAACAGCCTTTAAAGGCCGCGGGGAGTGTTTTAAACATCATTTGGGTGCTTTAGCATACAAACCGAGCAAGTGATATTTCTCTTCAAAATGAATGGCTAGTGAGCTAGGAAATGCTTCAGAATAGTAGAAAATGTGGATTTATCAACTGTTCCATCATTCTCATAATTCATAGTTGTTTATATGCTTTATAACTTTCTAAGTTTAAATAAGCTTTATAGAGCGATATACGTGCTCCCCTAAGGCAGATAATGCTCATATTTGCATCTGTAGTAAAATCTATGAAAACAGCGTTTTAAAGGCCGCGGGAGTGTTTTAAACATCATTTGGCGTGCTTTAGCATACAACCGAGCAAGTGATATGTCTCTTCAAAATGAATGGCTAGTGAGCTTGGAAATGCTTCAGAACAGTAGAAAATGTACTGTTTATCAACTGTTGCATCATTCTCATAATTCATAGTTGTTTATATCCTTTATCACTTTCTAAGCTTAAATAAGTTTTTTAGAGCGATATACGTGCTCCCTATAGCAGATAATGCTCATATTTGAATCTGGAGTAAAGTCTATGAAACAGCGTTTAAAGGCCGCGGGGAGTGTTTTAAACATCATTTGGCTTGCTTTAGCATACAACCGAGCAAGTGATATGTCTCTTCAAAATGAATGGCTAGTGAGCTAGGAAATGCTTCAGAACAGTAGAAAATGTACTTTTATCAACTGTTGCATCTTTCTCATAATTCATAGTTGTTGATATGCTTTATCACTTTCTAAGCTTAAATAAGCTTTTTAGAGCGATATACGTAGTCCCCTAATGCAAATAATGCTCATATTTGAATCTGGAGTAAAGTCTATGAAAACAGCGTTTAAAGGCCGCGGGGAGTGTTTTAAACATCATTTGGCGTGCTTTAGCATACAACAGAGCAAGTGATATTTCTCTTCAAAATGAATGGCTAGTGAGCTGGGAAATGCTTCAGAACAGTAGAAAATGTGGATTTATCAACTGTTCCATCATTCTCATAATTCATAGTTGTTTATATGCTTTATAACTTTCTAAGTTTAAATAAGCTTTATAGAGCGATATACGTGCGCCCCTAAGGCAGATAATGCTCTTATTTGAATCTGGAGTAAAGTCTATGAAAACAGCGTTTAAAGGCCGCGGGGAGTGTTTTAAACATCATTTGGCGTGCTTTGGCATTCAACCGAGCAAGTGATATTTCTCTTCAAAAAGAATGTCTAGTGAGCTAGGAAATGCTTCAGAACAGTAGAAAATGTGCATTTATCAACTGTTCCATCATTCTCATAATTCATAGTTGTTTATATGCTTTATCACTTTCTCAGCTTAAATAAGCTTTTTAGAGCGATATACGTGCTCCCCTAAGGTAGATAATGCTCATATTTGAATCTGGAGTAAAGTCTATGATAACAGCGTTTAAAGGCCGCGGGGAGTGTTTTAAACATCATTTGGCGTGCTTTAGCATACAACTGAGCAAGTGATTTTTCTCTTCAAAATGAATGGCTAGTGAGCTAGGAAATGCTTCAGAACAGTAGAAAATGTGCTATCAACTGTTCCATCATTCTCATAATTCATAGTTGTTTATATGCTTTATCACTTTCTAAGTTTAAATAAGCTTTTTAGAGCGATATACCGTGCTCCACTAAGGCAGATAATGCTCATATTTGAATCTGGAGTAAAGTCAATGAAAACAGCGTTTAAAGACCGCGGGGAGTGTTTTAAACATCATTTGGCGTGCTTTAGCATACAACCGAACAAGTGATATTTCTCTTCAAAATGAATGGCTAGTGAGCTTGGAAATGCTTCAGAACAGTAGAAAATGTACTGTTATCAACTGTTCCATCATTCTCATAATTCATAGTTGTTTATATGCTTTATCACTTTCTAAGCTTAAATAAGCTTTTTAGAGCGATATACGTGCTCCCCTAAGGCAGATAATGCTCATATTTGCATCTGGAGTAAAATCTATGAAAACAGCGTTTTAAAGGCCGCGGGAGTGTTTTAAACATCATTTGGCGTGCTTTAGCATACAACCGAGCAAGTGATATGTCTCTTCAAACTGAATGGCTAGTGAGCTAGGAAGTGCTTCAGAACAGTAGAAAATGTGCTGTTATCAACTGTTCCATCATTCTCATAATTCATAGTTGTTTATATGCTTTATCACTTTCTAAGCTTAAATAAGCTTTTTAGGGCGATATACGTGCTCCCCTATAGCAGATAATGCTCATATTTGAATCTGGAGTAAAGTCTATGAAACAGCGTTTAAAGGCCGCGGGGAGTGTTTTAAACATCATTTGTCTTGCTTTAGCATACAACCGAGCAAGTGATATGTCTCTTCAAAATGAATGGCTAGTGAGCTAGGAAATGGCTTCAGAACAGTAGAAAATGTACTTTTATCAACTGTTGCATCATTCTCATAATTCATAGTTGTTGATATGCTTTATCACTTTCTAAGCTTAAATTAGCTTTTTAGAGCGATATACGTGGTCCCCTAATGCAAATAATGCTCATATTTGAATCTGGAGTAAAGTCTATGAAAACAGCGTTTAAAGGCCGCGGGGAGAGTTTTAAACATCATTTGGCGTGCTTTAGCATACAACCGAGCAAGTGATTTTTCTCTTCAAAATGAATGGCTAGTGAGCTAGGAAATGCTTCAGAACAGTAGAAAATGTGCTGTTATCAACTGTTCCATCATTCTCATAATTCATAGTTGTTTATATGCTTTATCACTTTCTAAGCTTAAATAAGCTTTTTAGAGCGATATACGTTCTCCCCTAAGGCAGATAATGCTCATATTTGAATCTGGAGTAAAATCTATGAAAACCAGCGTTTTAAAGGCCGCGGGAGTGTTTTAAACATCATTTGGCGTGCTTTAGCATACAACCGAGCAAGTGATATGTCTCTTCAAAATGAATGGCTAGTGAGCTAGGGAAGTGCTTCAGAACAGTAGAAAATGTGCATTTATCAACTGTTCCATCATTCTCATAATTCATAGTTGTTTATATGCTTTATCACTTTCTAAGCTTAAATAAGCTTTTTAGGGCGATGTACGTGCTCCCCTATAGCAGATAATGCTCATATTTGAATCTGGAGTAAAGTCTATGAAACAGCGTTTAAAGGCCGCGGGGAGTGTTTTAAACATCATTTGGCTTGCTTTAGCATACAACCGAGCAAGTGATATGTCTCTTCAAAAATGAATGGCTAGTGAGCTAGGAAATGCTTCAGAACAGTAGAAAATGTACTTTTATCAACTGTTGCATCATTCTCATAATTCATAGTTGTTGATATGCTTTATCACTTTCTAAGCTTAAATAAGCTTTTTACAGCGATATACGTGGTCCCCTAATGCAAATAATGCTCATATTTGAATGTGGAGTAAAGTCTATGAAAACAGCGTTTAAAGGCCGCGGGAGTGTTTTAAACATCATTTGGCGTGCTTTAGCAGACAACCGAGCAAGTGATATTTTCTCTTCAAAAAGAATGTCTAGTGAGCTAGGAAATGCTTCAGAACAGTAGAAAATGTGCATTTATAAACTGTTCCATCATTCTCATAATTCATAGTTGTTTATATGCTTTATCACTTTCTCAGCTTAAATAAGCTTTTTAGGAGCGATATACGTGCCTCCCCTAAGGTAGATAATGCTCATATTTGAATCTGGAGTAAAGGTTTATGAAAACAGCCTTTAAAGGCCGCGGGGAGTGTTTTAAAACATCATTTGGGTGCTTTAGCATACAACCGAGCAAGTGATATTTCTCTTCAAAATGAATGGCTAGTGAGCTAGGAAATGCTTCAGAACAGTAGAAAATGTGGATTTATCAACTGTTCCATCATTCTCATAATTCATAGTTGTTTATATGCTTTATAAACTTTCTAAGTTTAAATAAGCTTTATAGAGCGATATACGTGCGCCCCTAAGGCAGATAATGCTCATATTTGAATCTGGAGTTAAGTCTATGCAAAACAGCGTTTAAAGGCCGCGGGGAGTGTTTTAAACATCATTTGGCGTGCTTTGGCATACAACCGAGCAAGTGATATTTCTCTTCAAAAAGAATGTCTAGTGAGCTAGGAAATGCTTCAGAACAGTAGAAAATGTGCATTTATCAACTGTTCCATCATTCTCATAATTCATAGTTGTTTATATGCTTTATCACTTTCTCAGCTTAATAAGCCTTTTTAGAGCGATATACGTGCTCCCCTAAGGTAGATAATGCTCATATTTGAATCTGGAGTAAAGTCTATGAAAACAGCGTTTAAAGGCCGCGGGGAGTGTTTTAAACATCATTTGGCGTGCTTTAGCATACAACCGAGCAAGTGATATTTCTCTTCAAAATGAATGGCTAGTGAGCTAGGAAATGCTTCAGAACAGTAGAAAATGTACTGTTATCAACTGTTCCATCATTCTCATAATTCATAGTTGTTTATATGCTTTATCACTTTCTAAGCTTAAATAAGCTTTTTAGAGCGATATACGTGCTCCCCTAAGGGCAGATAATGCTCATATTTGCATCTGGAGTAAAAATCTATGAAAACAGCGTTTTAAAGGCCGCGGGAGTGTTTTTAAACATCATTTGGCGTGCTTTAGCATACAACCGAGCAAGTGATATGTCTCTTCAAAATGAATGGCTAGTGAGCTTGGAAATGCTTCAGAACAGTAGAAAAATGTACTGTTATCAACTGTTGCATCATTCTCATAATTCATAGTTGTTTATATCCTTTATCACTTTCTAAGCTTAAATAAGTTTTTAGAGCGATATACGTGCTCCCCTATAGCAGATAATGCTCATATTTGAATCTGGAGTAAAGTCCTATGAAACAGCGTTTAAAGGCCGCGGGGAGTGTTTTAAACATCATTTGGCTTGCTTTAGCATACAACCGAGCAAGTGATATGTCTCCTTCAAAATGAATGGCTAGTGAGCTAGGAAATGCTTCAGAACAGTAGAAAAATGTACTTTTATCAACTGTTGCATCATTCTCATAATTCATAGTTGTTGATATGCTTTATCACTTTCTAAGCTTAAATAAGCTTTTTAGAGCGATATACGTAGTCCCCTTAGGCAAATAATGCTCATATTTGAATCTGGAGTAAAGTCTATGAAAACAGCGTTTAAAGGCCGCGGGGATTGTTTTAAACATCATTTGGCGTGCTTTAGCATACAACCGAGCAAGTGATATTTCTCTTCAAAATGAATGGCTAGTGAGCTAGGAAATGCTTCAGAACAGTAGAAAAATGTGGATTTATCAACTGTTCCATCATTCTCATAATTCATAGTTTGTTTATATGCTTTATAACTTTCTAAGTTTAAATAAGCTTTATAGAGCGATATACGTGCGCCCCTAAGGCAGATAATGCTCATATTTGAATCTGGAGTTAAGTCTATGAAAACAGCGTTTAAAGGCCGCGGGGAGTGTTTAAACATCATTTGGCGTGCTTTGGCATGCAAACCGAGCAAGTGATATTTCTCTTCAAAAAGAATGTCTAGTGAGCTAGGAAATGCTTCAGAACAGTAGAAAATGTGCATTTATCAACTGTTCCATCATTCTCATAATTCATAGTTGTTTATATGCTTTATCACTTTCTCAGCTTAATAAGCTTTTTAGAGCGATATACGTGCTCACCTAAGGTAGATAATGCTCATATTTGAATCTGGAGTAAAGTCTATGAAAACAGCGTTTAAAGGCCGCGGGGAGTGTTTTTAAACATCATTTGGCGTGCTTTAGCATACAACCAAGCAAGTGATATTTCTCTTCAAAATGAATGGCTAGTGAGCTAGGAAATGCCTTCAGAACAGTAGAAAATGTACTGTTATCAACTGTTCCATCATTCTCATAATTCATAGTTGTTTATATGCTTAATCACTTTCTAAGCTTAAATAAGCTTTTTAGAGCGATAATGCTCATATTTGCATCTGGAGTAAAATCTATGAAAACAGCGTTTTAAAGGCCGCGGGAGTGTTTTAAACATCATTTGGCGTGCTTTAGCATACAACCGAGCAAGTGATATGTCTCTTCAAAATGAATGGCTAGTGAGCTTGGAAATGCTTCAGAACAGTAGAAAATGTACTGTTATCAACTGTTGCATCATTCTCATAATTCATAGTTGTTTATATCCTTTATCACTTTCTAAGCTTAAATAAGTTTTTAGAGCGATATACGTGCTCCCTATAGCAGATAATGCTCATATTTGAATCTGGAGTAAAGTCTATGAAACAGCGTTTAAAGGCCGCGGGGAGTGTTTTAAACATCATTTTGGCTTGCTTTAGCATACAAACCGAGCAAGTGATATGTCTCTTCAAAATGAATGGCTAGTGAGCTAGGAAATGCTTCAGAACAGTAGAAAATGTACTTTTATCAACTGTTGCATCATTCTCATAATTCATAGTTGTTGATATGCTTTATCACTTTCTAAGCTTAAATAAGCTTTTTAGAGCGATATACGTAGTCCCCTTAGGCAAATAATGCTCATATTTGAATCTGGAGTAAAGTCTATGAAAACAGCGTTTAAAGGCCGCGGGGAGTGTTTTAAACATCATTTGGCGTGCTTTAGCATACAACCGAGCAAGTGATATTTCTCTTCAAAATGAATGGCTAGTGAGCTGGGAAATGCTTCAGAACAGTAGAAAATGTGGATTTATCAACTGTTCCATCATTCTCATAATTCATAGTTGTTTATATGCTTTATAACTTTCTAAGTTTAAATAAGCTTTATAGGAGCGATATACGTGCGCCCCTAAGGCAGATAATGCTCATATTTGAATCTGGAGTAAAGTCTATGAAAACAGAGTTTAAAGGCCGCGGGGAGTGTTTTAAACATCATTTGGCGTGCTTTGGCATACAACCGAGCAAGTGATATTTCTCTTCCAAAAAGAATGTCTAGTGAGCTAGGAAATGCTTCAGAACAGTAGAAAATGTGCATTTATCAACTGTTCCATCATTCTCATAATTCATAGTTGTTTATATGCTTTATCACTTTCTCAGCTTAAATAAGCTTTTTTAGAGCGATATACGTGCTCCCCTAAGGTAGATAATGCTCATATTTGAATCTGGAGTAAAGTCTATGATACAGCGTTTAAAAGGCCGCGGGGAGTGTTTTAAACATCATTTGGCGTGCTTTAGCATACAACTGAGCAAGTGATTTTTCTCTTCAAAATGAATGGCTAGTGAGCTAGGAAATGCTTCAGAACAGTAGAAAATGTGCTATCAACTGTTCCATCATTCTCATAATTCATAGTTGTTTATATGCTTTATCACTTTCTAGTTTAAATAAGCTTTTTAGAGCGATATACGTGGTCCACTAAGGCAGATAATGCTCATATTTGAATCTGGAGTAAAGTCAATGAAAACAGCGTTTAAAAGACCGCGGGGAGTGTTTTAAACATCATTTGGCGTGCTTTAGCATACAACCGAGCAAGTGATATTTCTCTTCAAAATGAATGGCTAGTGAGCTAGGAAATGCTTCAGAAACAGTAGAAAATGTACTGTTATCAACTGTTCCATCATTCTCATAATTCATAGTTGTTTATATGCTTTATCACTTTCTAAGCTTAAATAAGCTTTTTAGAGCGATATACGTGCTCCCCTAAGGCAGATAATGCTCATATTTGAATCTGGAGTAAAGTCTATGAAAACAGCGTTTAAAGGCCGCGGGAGTGTTTTAAACCATCATTTGGCGTGCTTTAGCATACAACCGAGCAAGTGATATGTCTCTTCAAAATGAATGGCTTAGTGAGCTAGAAGTGCTTCAGAACAGTAGAAAATGTGCTGTTATCAACTGTTCCATCATTGTCATAATTCATAGTTGTTTATATGCTTTATCACTTTCTAAGCTTAAATAAGCTTTTTAGGGCGATATACGTGCTCCCCTATAGCAGATAATGCTCATATTTGAATCTGGAGTAAAGTCTATGAATCAGCGTTTAAAGGCCGCGGGGAGTGTTTTAAACATCATTTGTCTTGCTTTAGCATACAAACCGAGCAAGTGATATGTCTCTTCAAAATGAATGGCTAGTGAGCTAGGAAATGCTTCAGAACAGTAGAAAATGTACTTTTATCAACTGTTGCAATCATTCTCATAATTCATAGTTGTTGATATGCTTTATCACTTTCTAAGCTTAAATAAGCTTTTTAGAGCGATATACGTGGTCCCCTAATGCAAATAATGCTCATATTTGAATCTGGAGTAAAGTCTATGAAAACAGCGTTTAAAGGCCGCGGGGAGAGTTTTAAACATCATTTGGCGTGCTTTAGCATACAACCGAGCAAGTGATTTTTCTCTTCAAAATGAATGGCTAGTGAGCTAGGAAATGCTTCAGAACAGTAGAAAATGTGCTGTTATCAACTGTTCCATCATTCTCATAATTCATAGTTGTTTATATGCTTTATCACTTTCTAAGCTTAAATAAGCTTTTTAGAGCGATATACGTTCTCCCCTAAGGCAGATAATGCTCATATTTGAATCTGGAGTAAAATCTATGAAAACAGCGTTTTAAAGGCCGCGGGAGTGTTTTAAACATCATTTGGCGTGCTTTAGCATACAACCGAGCAAGTGATATGTCTCTTCAAAATGAATGGCTAGTGAGCTAGGAAGTGCTTCAGAACAGTAGAAAATGTGCTGTTATCAACTGTTCCATCATTATCATAATTCATAGTTGTTTATATGCTTTATAACTTTCTAAGTTTAAATAAGCTTTATAGAGCGATATACGTGCTCCCCTAAGGCAGATAATGCTCATATTTGCATCTGGAGTAAAATCTATGAAAACAGCGTTTTAAAGGGCCGCGGGAGTGTTTTAAACATCATTTGGCGTGCTTTAGCATACAACCGAGCAAGTGATATGTCTCTTCAAAATGAATGGCTAGTGAGCTTGGAAATGCTTCAGAACAGTAGAAAATGTACTGTTATCAACTGTTGCATCATTCTCATAATTCATAGTTGTTTATATCCTTTATCACTTTCTAAGCTTAAATAAGTTTTTTAGAGCGATATACGTGCTCCCCTATAGCAGATAATGCTCATATTTGAATCTGGAGTAAAGTCTATGAAACAGCGTTTAAAGGCCGCGGGGGAGTGTTTTAAACATCATTTGGCTTGCTTTAGCATACAACCGAGCAAGTGATATGTCTCTTTAAAATGAATGGCTAGTGAGCTAGGAAATGCTTCAGAACAGTAGAAAATGTACTTTTATCAACTGTTGCATCATTCGCATAATTCATAGTTGTTGATATGCTTTATCACTTTCTAAGCTTAAATAAGCTTTTTAGAGCGATATACGTAGTCCCCTTAGGCAAATAATGCTCATATTTGAATCTGGAGTAAAGTCTATGAAAACAGCGTTTAAAGGCCGCGGGGAGTGTTTTAAACATCATTTGGCGTGCTTTAGCATACAACAGAGCAAGTGATATTTCTCTTCAAAATGAATGGCTAGTGAGCTGGGAAATGCTTCAGAACAGTAGAAAATGTGGATTTATCAACTGTTCCATCATTCTCATAATTCATAGTTGTTTATATGCTTTATAACTTTCTAAGTTTAAATAAGCTTTATAGAGCGATATACGTGCGCCCCCTAAGGCAGATAATGCTCATATTTGAATCTGGAGTAAAGTCTATGAAAACAGCGTTTAAAGGCCGCGGGGAGTGTTTTAAACATCATTTGGCGTGCTTTGGCATACAACCGAGCAAGTGATATTTCTCTTCAAAAAGAATGTCTAGTGAGCTAGGAAATGCTTCAGAACAGTAGAAAATGTGCTGTTATCAACTGTTCCATCATTCTCATAATTCATAGTTGTTTATATGCTTTATCACTTTCTCAGCTTAAATAAGCTTTTTAGAGCGATATACGTGCTCCCCTAAGGTAGATAATGCTGATATTTGAATCTGGAGTAAAGTCTATGATACAGCGTTTAAAGGCCGCGGGGAGTGTTTTAAACATCATTTGGCGTGCTTTAGCATACAACTGAGCAGTGATTTTTCTCTTCAAAATGAATGGCTAGTGAGCTAGGAAATGCTTCAGAACAGTAGAAAATGTGCTATCAACTGTTCCATCATTCTCATAATTCATAGTTGTTTATATGCTTTATCACTTTCAAAGTTTAAATAAGCTTTTTAGAGCGATATACGTGGTCCACTAAGGCAGATAATGCTCATATTTGAATCTGGAGTAAAGTCAATGAAAACAGCGTTTAAAGACCGCGGGGAGTGTTTTAAACATCATTTGGCGTGCTTTAGCATACAACCGAGCAAGTGATATTTCTCTTCAAAATGAATGGCTAGTGAGCTAGGAAATGCTTCAGAACAGTAGAAAATGTACTATCAACTGTTCCATCATTCTCATAATTCATAGTTGTTTATATGCTTTATCACTTTCTAAGCTTAAAATAAGCTTTTTAGAGAGATATACGTGCTCCCCTAAGGCAGATAATGCTCATATTTGCATCTGGAGTAAAATCTATGAAAACAGCGTTTTAAAGGCCGCGGGAGTGTTTTAAAACATCATTTGGCGTGCTTTAGCATACAACCGAGCAAGTGATATGTCTCTTCAAAATGAATGGCTAGTGAGCTAGGAAGTGCTTCAGAACAGTAGAAAATGTGCTGTTATCAACTGTTCCATCATTCTCATAATTCATAGTTGTTTATATGCTTTATCACTTTCTAAGCTTAAATAAGCTTTTTAGGGCGATATACGTGCTCCCCTATAGCAGATAATGCTCATATTTGAATCTGGAGTAAAGTCTATGAAACAGCGTTTAAAGGCCGTGGGGAGTGTTTTTAAACATCATTTGTCTTGCTTTAGCATACAACCGAGCAAGTGATATGTCTCTTCAAAATGAATGGCTAGTGAGCTAGGAAATGCTTCAGAACAGTAGAAAATGTACTTTTATCAACTGTTGCATCATTCTCATAATTCATAGTTGTTGATATGCTTTATCACTTTCTAAGCTTAAATAAGCTTTTTAGAGCGATATACGTGGTCCCCTAATGCAAATAATGCTCATATTTGAATCTGGAGTAAAGTCTATGAAAAACAGCGTTTAAAGGCCGCGGGGAGAGTTTTAAACATCATTTGGCGTGCTTTAGCATACAACCGAGCAAGTGATTTTTCTCTTCAAAATGAATGGCTAGTGAGCTAGGAAATGCTTCAGAACAGTAGAAAAATGTGCTGTTATCAACTGTTCCATCATTCTCATAATTCATAGTTGTTTATATGCTTTATCACTTTCTAAGCTTAAATAAGCTTTTTAGGGCGATATACGTGCTCCCCTATAGCAGATAATGCTCATATTTGAATCTGGAGTAAAGTCTATGAAACAGCGTTTAAAAGGCCGCGGGGAGTGTTTTAAACATCATTTGTCTTGCTTTAGCATACAACCGAGCAAGTGATATGTCTCTTCAAAATGAATGGCTAGTGAGCTAGGAAATGCTTCAGAACAGTAGAAAATGTACTTTTATCAACTGTTGCATCATTCTCATAATTCATAGTTGTTGATATGCTTTATCACTTTCTAAGCTTAAATAAGCTTTTTAGAGCGATATACGTGGTCCCCTAATGCAAATAATGCTCATATTTGAATCTGGAGTAAAGTCTATGAAAACAGCGTTTAAAGGCCGCGGGGAGAGTTTTAAACATCATTTGGCGTGCTTTAGCATACAAACCGAGCAAGTGATTTTTCTCTTCAAAATGAATGGCTAGTGAGCTAGGAAATGCTTCAGAACAGTAGAAAATGTGCTGTTATCAACTGTTCCATCATTCTCATAATTCATAGTTGTTTATATGCTTTATCACTTTCTAAGCTTAAATAAGCTTTTTAGAGCGATATACGTTCTCCCCTAAGGCAGATAATGCTCATATTTGAATCTGGAGTAAAATCTATAAAACACAGCGTTTTAAAGGCCGCGGGAGTGTTTTAAACATCATTTGGCGTGCTTTAGCATACAACCGAGCAAGTGATATGTCCTCTTCAAAATGAATGGCTAGTGAGCTAGGAAGTGCTTCAGAACAGTAGAAAATGTGCTGTTATCAACTGTTCCATCATTCTCATAATTCATAGTTGTTTATATGCTTTATCACTTTCTAAAGCTTAAATAAGCTTTTAGGGCGATATACGTGCTCCCCTATAGCAGATAATGCTCATATTTTGAATCTGGAGTAAAGTCTATGAAACAGCGTTTAAAGGCCGCGGGGAGTGTTTTAAACATCATTTGGCTTGCTTTAGCATACAACCGAGCAAGTGATATGTCTCTTCAAAATGAATGGCTAGTGAGCTAGGAAATGCTTCAGAACAGTAGAAAAATGTACTTTTATCAACTGTTGCATCATTCTCATAATTCATAGTTGTTGATATGCTTTATCACTTTCTAAGCTTAAATAAGCTTTTTAGAGCGATATACGTGGTCCCCTAATGCAAATAATGCTCATATTTGAATGTGGAGTAAAGTCTATGAAAACAGCCGTTTAAAGGCCGCGGGGAGTGTTTTAAACATCATTTGGCGTGCTTTAGCAGACAACCGAGCAAGTGATATTTCTCTTCAAAAAGAATGTCTAGTGAGCTAGGAAATGCTTCAGAACAGTAGAAATGTGCATTTATAAACTGTTCCCATCATTCTCATAATTCATAGTTGTTTATATGCTTTATCACTTTCTCAGCTTAAATAAGCTTTTTAGAGCGATATACGTGCTCCCCCTAAGGTAGATAATGCTCATATTTGAATCTGGAGTAAAGTTTATGAAACAGCCTTTAAAGGCCGCGGGGAGTGTTTTAAACATCATTTGGGTGCTTTAGCATACAACCGGAGCAAGTGATATTTCTCTTCAAAATGAATGGCTAGTGAGCTAGGAAATGCTTCAGAATAGTAGAAAATGTGGATTTATTCAACTGTTCCATCATTCTCATAATTCATAGTTGTTTATATGCTTTATAACTTTCTAAGTTTAAAATAAGCTTTATAGAGCGATATACGTGCTCCCCTAAGGCAGATAATGCTCATATTTGCATCTGCTAGTAAAAATCTATGAAAACAGCGTTTTAAAGGCCGCGGGAGTGTTTTAAACATCATTTGGCGTGCTTTAGCATACAACCGAGCAAGTGATATGTC
>NW_027150164.1:0-73597 GCF_031143425.1 Pleurodeles waltl | reverse complement strand
GACTTGTGTGGCTCGGACCAGGTTCTGTTACCCAGAATCCTTTGCAAACCTCAAAATTTGGCTAAAAAAACACATGTTCCTCACAATTCTGTGGTAGAAAGTTCTGGAATCTGAGAAGAGCGACAAATTTCCTTCCACCCAGCGTCCCCCCACGTCTCCCGATAAAAATGATACCTCACTTGTGTGGGTAGGCCTAGCGCCCGCGACAGGAAACGCCCCAAAGCGCAACGTGGACACATCCAAATTTTTGAAGAAAACAGAGGTGTTTTTTGCAAAGTGCCTACCTGTAGATTTTGGCCTGTAGCTCAGCCGCCACCTAGGAAAACCTACCACACCTGTGCATTTCTGAAAACTAGAGACCTAGGGGAATCCAAGATGAGGTGACTTGTGTGGCTCGGACCAGGTTCTGTTACCCAGAATCCTTTGCAAACCTCACAATTTGGCTGAAAAAACACATGTTCCTCACATTTCTGTGGCAGAAAGTTCTGGAATCTGAGAGGAGCGACAAATTTCCTTCCACCCAGCGTTCCCCCACGTCTCCCGATAAAAATGATACCTCACTTGTCTGGGTAGGCCTAGCGCCCGCGACAGGAAACGCCCCAAAGCGCAACGTGGACACAACCAAATTTTTGAAGGAAAACAAAGGTGTTTTTTGCAAAGTGCCTACCTGTAGATTTTGGCCTGTAGCTCAGCCACCACCTAGGGAAACCTACCAAACCTGTGCATTTCTGAAAACTAGAGACCTAGGGGAATCCAAGATGGGGTGACTTGTGTGGCTCGGACCAGGTTCTGTTACCCGGAATCCTTTGCAAACCTCAACATTTTAAAAAAAAAACACATGTTCCTCGCATTTCTGTGGCAGAAAGTTCTGGAATCTGAGAGGAGCACCAAATTTCCTTCCACCCAGCGTTTCCCCACGTCTCCCGATAAAAATGATACCTCACTTGTGTGGGTAGGCCTAGCGCCCGCGACAGGAAACGCCCCAAAGCGCAACGTGGACACATCCACATTTTTGAAGGAAAACAGAGGTGTTTTTTGCAAAGTGCCTACCTGTAGATTTTGGCCTGTAGCTCAGCCGCCACCTAGGGAAACCTACCAAACCTGTGCATTTCTGAAAACTAGAGACCTAGGGGAATCCAAGATAGGGTGACTTGTGTGGCTCAGACCAGGTTCTGTTACCCAGAATCCTTTGCAAACCTCAAAATTTGGCTAAAAAAACATATGTTCCTCACATTTCTGTGGCAGAAAGTTCTGGAATCTGAGAGGAGCCACAAATTTCCTTCAACGCAGCGTTCCCCCATGTCTCCCGATAAAAATGATACCTCACTTGTGTGGGTAGGCCTAGCACCGGCGACAGGAAACGCCCCAAAGCGCAACGTGGACACATCCAAATTTTTGAAGGAAAACAGAGGTGTTTTTTGCAAAGTGCCTACCTGTAGATTTTGGCCTGTAGCTCAGCCACCACCTAGGGAAACCTACCAAACCTGTGCATTTCTGAAAACTAGAGACCTAGGGGAATCCATGATGGGGTGACTTGTGTGGCTCGGACCAGGTTCTGTTACCCAGAATCCTTTGCAAACCTCAACATTTTAAAAAAAAAACACATGTTCCTCACATTTCTGTGGCAGAAAGTTCTGGAATCTGAGAGGAGCACCAAATTTCCTTCCACCCAGCGTTTCCCCACGTCTCCCGATAAAAATGATACCTCACTTGTGTGGGTAGGCCTAGCGCCCGCGACAGTAAAAGCCCCAAAGCGCAACGTGGACACAGCCAAATTTTTTAAGGAAAACAGAGGTGTTTTTTGCAAAGTGCCTACCTGTAGATTTTAGCCTGTAGCTCAGCCGCCACCCAGGGAAACCTACCAAACCTGTGCATTTCTGAAAACTAGAGACCTAGGGGAATCCAAGATGGGGTGACTTGTGTGGCTCGGACCAAGTTCTGTTACCCAGAATCCTTGCAAACCTCAAAATTTGGCTAAAAAAACACATGTTCCTCACATTTCTGTGGCAGAAAGTTCTGGAATCTGAGAGGAGCCACAAATTTCCTTCCACCCAGCGTTCCCCCACGTCTCCCGATAAAAATGATACCTCACTTGTGTGGGTAGGCCTAGCGCCCGCGACAGGAAACACCCCAAAGCGCAACGTGGACACATCCACATTTTTGAAGGAAAACAGAGGTGTTTTTTGCAAAGTGCCTACCTGTAGATTTTGGCCTGTAGCTCAGCCGCCACCTAGGGAAACCTACCAAACCTGTGCATTTCTGAAAACTAGAGACCTAGGGGAATCCAAGATGGGGTGACTTGTGTGGCTAGGATCAGGTTCTGTTACCCAGAATCCTTTGCAAACCTCAAAATGTGGCTAAAAAAACACATGTTCCTCACATTTCTGTGGCAGAAAGTTCTGGAATCTGAGAGGAGCCACAAATTTCCTTCCACCCAGCGTTCCCCCACGTCTCCTGATAAAAATGGTACCTCACTTGTGTGGGTAGGCCTAGCGCCCGCCACAGGGAACGCCCCAAAGCGCAACGTGGACACAGCCAAATTTTTGAAGGAAAACTGAGGTGTTTTTTGCAAAGTGCCTACCTGTAGATTTTGGCCTGTAGCTCAGCCGCCACCTAGGGAAACCTACCAAACCTGTGCATTTCTGAAAACTATAGACCTAGGGGAATCCAAGATGGGGTGACTTGTGTGGCTCGGACCAGGTTCTGTTGCCCAGAATCCTTTGCAAACCTCAAAATTTTGTTAACAAAACACATGTTCCTCACATTTCTGTGGCAGAAAGTTCTGGAATCTGAGAGGAGCCCCAAATTTCCTTCCACCCAGAGTTCCACCACGTCTCCCGATAAAAATGATAGTTAGGCCTAGCGCCCGCGACAGGGAACGCCCCAAAGCGCAACGTGGACACATCCAAATTTTTGAAGGAAAACAGAGGTGTTTTTTGCAAAGTGCCTACCTGTAGATTTTGGCCTGTAGCTCAGCCGCCACCTAGGGGAAACCTACCAAACCTGTGCCATTTCTGAAAACTAGAGACCTAGGGGAATCCAAGATGGGGTGACTTGTGTGGCTCGGACCAGGTGCAGTTACCCAGAATCGTTTGCAAACCTCAAAATTTGGCTAAAAAAACACATGTTCCTCACATTTCTGTGGCAGAAAGTTCTGGAATCTGAGAGGAGCCACAAATTTCCTTACACCCAGCGTTCCCCCACGTCTCCCGATATAAATGATACCTCACTTGTGTGGGTAGGCCTAGCGCCCGCGACAGGAACGCCCCAAAGCGCAACGTGGACACATCCAAATTTTTGAAGGAAAACAGAGGTGTTTTTTGCAAAGTGCCTACCTGTAGATTTTGGCCTGTAGCTCAGCCGCCACCTAGGGAAACCTACCAAACCTGTGCATTTCTGAAAACTAGAGACCTAGGGGAATCAAGATGGGGTGACTTGTGTGGCTCGGACCAGGTTCTGTTACCCAGAATCCTTTGCAAACCTCAAAATTTGGCTAAAAAAACACATGTTCCTCACATTTCTGTGGCAGAAAGTTCTGGAATCTGAGAGGAGCCACAAATTTCCTTCCACGGAGCGTTCCCCCACGTCTCCCGATAAAAATGATACCTCACTTGTGTGGGTAGGGCCTAGCACCGGCGACAGGAAACGCCCCAAAGTGCAACGTGGACACATCCAAATTTTTGAAGGAAAACAGAGGTGTTTTTTGCAAAGTGCCTACCTGTAGATTTTGGCCTGTAGCTCAGCCGCCACCTAGGAAAACCTACCAAACCTGTGCATTTCTGAAAACTAGAGACCTAGGGGAATCCAAGATGGGGTGACTTGTGTGGCTCGGACCAAGTTCTGTTACCCAGAATCCTTGCAAACCTCAAAATTTGGCTAAAAAAACACATGTTCCTCACATTTCTGTGGCAGAAAGTTCTGGAATCTGAGAGGAGCCACAAATTTCCTTCCACCCAGCGTTCCCCCACGTCTCCCGATAAAAATGATACCTCACTTGTGTGGGTAGGCCTAGCGCCCGCGACAGGAATCGCCTCAAAGCGCAACGTGGACACATCCAAATTTTTGAAGGAAAACAGAGGTGTTTTTTGCAAAGTGCCTACCTGTAGATTTTGGCCTGTAGCTCAGCCGCCACCTAGGGAAACCTACTAAACCTGTGCATTTCTGAAAACTAGAGACCTAGGGGAATCCAAGATGGGGTGACTTGTGTGGCTCGGACCAAGTTCTGTTACCCAGAATCCTTGCAAACCTCAAAATTTGGCTAAAAAAACACATGTTCCTCACATTTCTGTGGCAGAAAGTTCTGGAATCTGAGAGGAGCCACAAATTTCCTTCCACCCAGCGTTCCCCCCACGTCTCCCGATAAAATGATACCTCACTTGTGTGGGTAGGCCTAGCGCCCGCGACAGGAAACGCCCCCAAAGCGCAACGTGGACACATCCACATTTTTGAAGGAAAACAGAGGTGTTTTTTGCAAAGTGCCTACCTGTAGATTTTGGCCTGTAGCTCAGCCGCCACCTAGGGAAACCTACCAAACCTGTGCATTTCTGAAAACTAGAGACCTAGGGGAATCCAAGATGGGGTGACTTGTGTGGCTAGGATCAGGTTCTGTTACCCAGAATCCTTTGCAAACCTCAAAATGTGGCTAAAAAAACACATGTTCCTCACATTTCTGTGGCAGAAAGTTCTGGAATCTGAGAGGAGCCACAAATTTCCTTCCACCCAGCGTTCCCCCACGTCTCCTGATAAAAATGGTACCTCACTTGTGTGGGTAGGCCTAGCGCCCGCCACAGGGAACGCCCCAAAGCGCAACGTGGACACAGCCAAATTTTTGAAGGAAAACTGAGGTGTTTTTTGCAAAGTGCCTACCTGTAGATTTTGGCCTGTAGCTCAGCCGCCACCTAGGGAAACCTACCAAACCTGTGCATTTCTGAAAACTATAGACCTAGGGGAATCCAAGATGGGGTGACTTGTGTGGCTCGGACCAGGTTCTGTTCCCCAGAATCCTTTGCAAACCTCAAAATTTTGTTAACAAAACACATGTTCCTCACATTTCTGTGGCAGAAAGTTCTGGAATCTGAGAGGAGCCCCAAATTTCCTTCCACCCAGAGTTCCACCACGTCTCCCGATAAAAATGATACCTCACTTGTGTGGTTAGGCCTAGCGCCCGCGACAGGGAACGCCCCAAAGCGCAACGTGGACACATCCAAATTTTTGAAGGAAAACAGAGGTGTTTTTTGCAAAGTGCCTACCTGTAGATTTTGGCCTGTAGCTCAGCCGCCACCTAGGGAAACCTACCAAACCTGTGCATTTCTGAAAACTAGAGACCTAGGGGAATCCAAGATGAGGTGACTTGTGTGGCTCGGGCCAGGTTCTGTTACCCAGAATCCTTTGCAAACCTCACAATTTGGCTAAAAAAACAAATGTTCATCACATTTCTGTGGCAGAAAGTTCTGGAATCTGAGAGGAGCGACAAAATTTCCTTCCACCCAGCGTTCCCCCACGTCTCCCGATAAAAAATGATACCTCACTTGTGTGGGTAGGCCTAGCGCCCGCGACAGGAAACGCCCCAATGCGCAACGTGGACACAACCAAATTTTTGAAGGAAAACAAAGGTGTTTTTCGCAAAGTGCCTACCTGTAGATTTTGGCCTGTAGCTCAGCCGCCACCTAGGGAAACCTACCAAACCTGTGCATTTCTGAAAACTAGAGACCTAGGGGAATCCAAGATGGGGTGACTTGTGTGGCTAGGATCAGGTTCTGTTACCCAGAATCCTTTGCAAACCTCAAAATGTGGCTAAAAAAACACATGTTCCTCACATTTCTGTGGCAGAAAGTTCTGGAATCTGAGAGGAGCCACAAATTTCCTTCCACCCAGCGTTCCCCCACGTCTCCTGATAAAAATGGTACCTCACTTGTGTGGGTAGGCCTAGCGCCCGCCACAGGGAACGCCCCAAAGCGCAACGTGGACACAGCCAAATTTTTGAAGGAAAACTGAGGTGTTTTTTGCAAAGTGCCTACCTGTAGATTTTGGCCTGTAGCTCAGCCGCCACCTAGGGAAACCTACCAAACCTGTGCATTTCTGAAAACTATAGACCTAGGGGAATCCAAGATGGGGTGACTTGTGTGGCTCGGACCAGGTTCTGTTCCCCAGAATCCTTTGCAAACCTCAAAATTTTGTTAACAAAACACATGTTCCTCACATTTCTGTGGCAGAAAGTTCTGGAATCTGAGAGGAGCCCCAAAATTTCCTTCCACCCAGAGTTCCCACCACGTCTCCCGATAAAAATGATACCTCACTTGTGTGGTTAGGCCTAGCGCCCGCGACAGGGAACGCCCCAAAGCGCAACGTGGACACATCCAAATTTTTGAAGGAAAACAGAGGTGTTTTTTGCAAAGTGCCTACCTGTAGATTTTGGCCTGTAGCTCAGCCGCCACCTAGGGAAACCTACCAAACCTGTGCATTTCTGAAAACTAGAGACCTAGGGGAATCCAAGATGAGGTGACTTGTGTGGCTCGGGCCAGGTTCTGTTACCCAGAATCCTTTGCAAACCTCACAATTTGGCTAAAAAAAACAAATGTTCATCACATTTCTGTGGCAGAAAGTTCTGGAATCTGAGAGGAGCGACAAATTTCCTTCCACCCAGCGTTCCCCCACGTCTCCCGATAAAAATGATACCTCACTTGTGTGGGTAGGCCTAGCGCCCGCGACAGGAAACGCCCCCAATGCGCAACGTGGACACAACCAAATTTTTGAAGGAAAACAAAGGTGTTTTTCGCAAAGTGCCTACCTGTAGATTTTGGCCTGTAGCTCAGCCGCCACCTAGGAAAACCTACCAAACCTGTGCATTTCTGAAAACTAGAGACCTAGGGGAATCCAAGATGGGGTGACTTGTGTGGCTCGGACCAGGTGCAGTTACCCAGAATCGTTTGCAAACCTCAAAATTTGACTAAAAAAAACACATGTTCCTCACATTTCTGTGGCAGAAAGTTCTGGAATCTGAGAGGAGCCACAAATTTCCTTACACCCAGCGTTCCCCCACGTCTCCCGATATAAATGATACCTCACTTGTGTGGGTAGGCCTAGCGCCCGCGACAGGAAACGCCCCAAAGCGCAACGTGGACACATCCAAATTTTTGAAGGAAAAACAGAGGTGTTTTTTGCAAAGTGCCTACCTGTAGATTTTGGCCTGTAGCTCAGCCGCCACCTAGGGAAACCTACCAAACCTGTGCATTTCTGAAAACTAGAGACCTAGGGGAATCAAAGATGGGGTGACTTGTGTGGCTCGGACCAGGTTCTGTTACCCAGAATCCTTTGCAAACCTCAAAATTTGGCTAAAAAAACACATGTTCCTCACATTTCTGTGGCAGAAAGTTCTGGAATCTGAGAGGAGCCACAAATTTCCTTCCACGCAGCGTTCCCCCACGTCTCCCGATAAAAATGATACCTCACTTGTGTGGGTAGGCCTAGCACCGGCGACAGGAAACGCCCCAAAGTGCAACGTGGACACATCCACATTTTTGAAGGAAAACAGAGGTGTTTTTTGCAAAGTGCCTACCTGTAGATTTTGGCCTGTAGCTCAGCCGCCACCTAGGGAAACCTACCAAACCTGTGCATTTCTGAAAACTAGAGACCTAGGGGAATCCAAGATGGGGTGACTTGTGTGGCTCGGACCAAGTTCTGTTACCCAGAATCCTTGCAAACCTCAAAATTTGGCTAAAAAAACACATGTTCCTCACATTTTCTGTGGCAGAAAGTTCTGGAATCTGAGAGGAGCCACAAATTTCCTTCCACCCAGCGTTCCCCCACGTCTCCCGATAAAAATGATACCTCACTTGTGTGGGTAGGCCTAGCGCCCGCGACAGGAATCGCCTCAAAGCGCAACGTGGACACATCCACATTTTTTAAGGAAAACAGAGGTGTTTTTTGCAAAGTGCCTACCTGTAGATTTTGGCCTGTAGCTCAGCCGCCACCTAGGGAAACCTACCAAACCTGTGCATTTCTGAAAACTAGAGACCTAGGGGAATCCAAGATGGGGTGACTTGTGTGGCTAGGACCAGGTTCTGTTACCCAGAATCCTTTGCAAACCTCAAAATGTGGCTAAAAAAACACACGTTCCTCACATTTCTGTGGCAGAAAGTTCTGGAATCTGAGAGGAGCCACAAATTTCCTTCCACCCAGCGTTCCCCCACGTCTCTTGATAAAAATGATACCTCACTTGTGTGGGTAGGCCTAGCGCCCGCCACAGGGAACGCCCCAAAGCGCAACGTGGACACAGCCAAATTTTTGAAGGAAAACTGAGGTGTTTTTTGCAAAGTGCCTACCTGTAGATTTTGGCCTGTAGCTCAGCCGCCACCTAGGGAAACCTACCAAACCTGTGCATTTCTGAAAACTAGAGACCTAGGGGAATCCAAGATGGGGTGACTTGTGTGGCTCGGACCAGGTTCTGTTACCCAGAATCCTTTGCAAACCTCAAAATTTTGTTAACAAAACACATGTTCCTCACATTTCTGTGGCAGAAAGTTCTGGAATCTGAGAGGAGCCCCAAATTTCCTTCCACCCAGAGTTCCACCACGTCTCCCGATAAAAATGATACCTCACTTGTGTGGTTAGGCCTAGCGCCCGTGACAGGTAACGCCCCAAAGCGCAACGTGGACACATCCAAATTTTTGAAGGAAAACCAAGGTGTTTTTTGCAAAGTGCCTACCTGTAGATTTTGGCCTGTAGCTCAGCCGCCACCTAGGGAAACCTACCAAACCTGTGCATTTCTGAAAACTAGAGACCTAGGGGAATCCAAGATGGGGTGACTTGTGTGGCTCGGACCAGGTTCTGTTACCCAGAATCCTTTGCAAACCTCAAAATTTGGCTAAAAAAACACATGTTCCTCACAATTCTGTGGTAGAAAGTTCTGGAATCTGAGAAGAGCGACAAATTTCCTTCCACCCAGCGTCCCCCCACGTCTCCCGATAAAAATGATACCTCACTTGTGTGGGTAGGCCTAGCGCCCGCGACAGGAAACGCCCCAAAGCGCAACGTGGACACATCCAAATTTTTGAAGAAAACAGAGGTGTTTTTTGCAAAGTGCCTACCTGTAGATTTTGGCCTGTAGCTCAGCCGCCACCTAGGAAAACCTACCACACCTGTGCATTTCTGAAAACTAGAGACCTAGGGGAATCCAAGATGAGGTGACTTGTGTGGCTCGGACCAGGTTCTGTTACCCAGAATCCTTTGCAAACCTCACAATTTGGCTGAAAAAACACATGTTCCTCACATTTCTGTGGCAGAAAGTTCTGGAATCTGAGAGGAGCGACAAATTTCCTTCCACCCAGCGTTCCCCCACGTCTCCCGATAAAAATGATACCTCACTTGTCTGGGTAGGCCTAGCGCCCGCGACAGGAAACGCCCCAAAGCGCAACGTGGACACAACCAAATTTTTGAAGGAAAACAAAGGTGTTTTTTGCAAAGTGCCTACCTGTAGATTTTGGCCTGTAGCTCAGCCACCACCTAGGGAAACCTACCAAACCTGTGCATTTCTGAAAACTAGAGACCTAGGGGAATCCAAGATGGGGTGACTTGTGTGGCTCGGACCAGGTTCTGTTACCCGGAATCCTTTGCAAACCTCAACATTTTAAAAAAAAAACACATGTTCCTCGCATTTCTGTGGCAGAAAGTTCTGGAATCTGAGAGGAGCACCAAATTTCCTTCCACCCAGCGTTTCCCCACGTCTCCCGATAAAAATGATACCTCACTTGTGTGGGTAGGCCTAGCGCCCGCGACAGGAAACGCCCCAAAGCGCAACGTGGACACATCCACATTTTTGAAGGAAAACAGAGGTGTTTTTTGCAAAGTGCCTACCTGTAGATTTTGGCCTGTAGCTCAGCCGCCACCTAGGGAAACCTACCAAACCTGTGCATTTCTGAAAACTAGAGACCTAGGGGAATCCAAGATAGGGTGACTTGTGTGGCTCAGACCAGGTTCTGTTACCCAGAATCCTTTGCAAACCTCAAAATTTGGCTAAAAAAACATATGTTCCTCACATTTCTGTGGCAGAAAGTTCTGGAATCTGAGAGGAGCCACAAATTTCCTTCAACGCAGCGTTCCCCCATGTCTCCCGATAAAAATGATACCTCACTTGTGTGGGTAGGCCTAGCACCGGCGACAGGAAACGCCCCAAAGCGCAACGTGGACACATCCAAATTTTTGAAGGAAAACAGAGGTGTTTTTTGCAAAGTGCCTACCTGTAGATTTTGGCCTGTAGCTCAGCCACCACCTAGGGAAACCTACCAAACCTGTGCATTTCTGAAAACTAGAGACCTAGGGGAATCCATGATGGGGTGACTTGTGTGGCTCGGACCAGGTTCTGTTACCCAGAATCCTTTGCAAACCTCAACATTTTAAAAAAAAAACACATGTTCCTCACATTTCTGTGGCAGAAAGTTCTGGAATCTGAGAGGAGCACCAAATTTCCTTCCACCCAGCGTTTCCCCACGTCTCCCGATAAAAATGATACCTCACTTGTGTGGGTAGGCCTAGCGCCCGCGACAGTAAAAGCCCCAAAGCGCAACGTGGACACAGCCAAATTTTTTAAGGAAAACAGAGGTGTTTTTTGCAAAGTGCCTACCTGTAGATTTTAGCCTGTAGCTCAGCCGCCACCCAGGGAAACCTACCAAACCTGTGCATTTCTGAAAACTAGAGACCTAGGGGAATCCAAGATGGGGTGACTTGTGTGGCTCGGACCAAGTTCTGTTACCCAGAATCCTTGCAAACCTCAAAATTTGGCTAAAAAAACACATGTTCCTCACATTTCTGTGGCAGAAAGTTCTGGAATCTGAGAGGAGCCACAAATTTCCTTCCACCCAGCGTTCCCCCACGTCTCCCGATAAAAATGATACCTCACTTGTGTGGGTAGGCCTAGCGCCCGCGACAGGAAACACCCCAAAGCGCAACGTGGACACATCCACATTTTTGAAGGAAAACAGAGGTGTTTTTTGCAAAGTGCCTACCTGTAGATTTTGGCCTGTAGCTCAGCCGCCACCTAGGGAAACCTACCAAACCTGTGCATTTCTGAAAACTAGAGACCTAGGGGAATCCAAGATGGGGTGACTTGTGTGGCTAGGATCAGGTTCTGTTACCCAGAATCCTTTGCAAACCTCAAAATGTGGCTAAAAAAACACATGTTCCTCACATTTCTGTGGCAGAAAGTTCTGGAATCTGAGAGGAGCCACAAATTTCCTTCCACCCAGCGTTCCCCCACGTCTCCTGATAAAAATGGTACCTCACTTGTGTGGGTAGGCCTAGCGCCCGCCACAGGGAACGCCCCAAAGCGCAACGTGGACACAGCCAAATTTTTGAAGGAAAACTGAGGTGTTTTTTGCAAAGTGCCTACCTGTAGATTTTGGCCTGTAGCTCAGCCGCCACCTAGGGAAACCTACCAAACCTGTGCATTTCTGAAAACTATAGACCTAGGGGAATCCAAGATGGGGTGACTTGTGTGGCTCGGACCAGGTTCTGTTGCCCAGAATCCTTTGCAAACCTCAAAATTTTGTTAACAAAACACATGTTCCTCACATTTCTGTGGCAGAAAGTTCTGGAATCTGAGAGGAGCCCCAAATTTCCTTCCACCCAGAGTTCCACCACGTCTCCCGATAAAAATGATACCTCACTTGTGTGGTTAGGCCTAGCGCCCGCGACAGGGAACGCCCCAAAGCGCAACGTGGACACATCCAAATTTTTGAAGGAAAACAGAGGTGTTTTTTGCAAAGTGCCTACCTGTAGATTTTGGCCTGTAGCTCAGCCGCCACCTAGGGAAACCTACCAAACCTGTGCATTTCTGAAAACTAGAGACCTAGGGGAATCCAAGATGGGGTGACTTGTGTGGCTCGGACCAGGTGCAGTTACCCAGAATCGTTTGCAAACCTCAAAATTTGGCTAAAAAAACACATGTTCCTCACATTTCTGTGGCAGAAAGTTCTGGAATCTGAGAGGAGCCACAAATTTCCTTACACCCAGCGTTCCCCCACGTCTCCCGATATAAATGATACCTCACTTGTGTGGGTAGGCCTAGCGCCCGCGACAGGAAACGCCCCAAAGCGCAACGTGGACACATCCAAATTTTTGA
Organism: Pleurodeles waltl; assembly: GCF_031143425.1. NCBI lineage: Eukaryota > Metazoa > Chordata > Amphibia > Caudata > Salamandridae > Pleurodeles > Pleurodeles waltl. Next base: position 61,482 of record NW_027150164.1, on the reverse strand, counting down.
AGGAAAACAGAGGTGTTTTTTGCAAAGTGCCTACCTGTAGATTTTGGCCTGTAGCTCAGCCGCCACCTAGGGAAACCTACCAAACCTGTGCATTTCTGAAAACTAGAGACCTAGGGGAATCAAAGATGGGGTGACTTGTGTGGCTCGGACCAGGTTCTGTTACCCAGAATCCTTTGCAAACCTCAAAATTTGGCTAAAAAAACACATGTTCCTCACATTTCTGTGGCAGAAAGTTCTGGAATCTGAGAGGAGCCACAAATTTCCTTCCACGGAGCGTTCCCCCACGTCTCCCGATAAAAATGATACCTCACTTGTGTGGGTAGGCCTAGCACCGGCGACAGGAAACGCCCCAAAGTGCAACGTGGACACATCCAAATTTTTGAAGGAAAACAGAGGTGTTTTTTGCAAAGTGCCTACCTGTAGATTTTGGCCTGTAGCTCAGCCGCCACCTAGGAAAACCTACCAAACCTGTGCATTTCTGAAAACTAGAGACCTAGGGGAATCCAAGATGGGGTGACTTGTGTGGCTCGGACCAAGTTCTGTTACCCAGAATCCTTGCAAACCTCAAAATTTGGCTAAAAAAACACATGTTCCTCACATTTCTGTGGCAGAAAGTTCTGGAATCTGAGAGGAGCCACAAATTTCCTTCCACCCAGCGTTCCCCCACGTCTCCCGATAAAAATGATACCTCACTTGTGTGGGTAGGCCTAGCGCCCGCGACAGGAATCGCCTCAAAGCGCAACGTGGACACATCCAAATTTTTGAAGGAAAACAGAGGTGTTTTTTGCAAAGTGCCTACCTGTAGATTTTGGCCTGTAGCTCAGCCGCCACCTAGGGAAACCTACTAAACCTGTGCATTTCTGAAAACTAGAGACCTAGGGGAATCCAAGATGGGGTGACTTGTGTGGCTCGGACCAAGTTCTGTTACCCAGAATCCTTGCAAACCTCAAAATTTGGCTAAAAAAACACATGTTCCTCACATTTCTGTGGCAGAAAGTTCTGGAATCTGAGAGGAGCCACAAATTTCCTTCCACCCAGCGTTCCCCCACGTCTCCCGATAAAAATGATACCTCACTTGTGTGGGTAGGCCTAGCGCCCGCGACAGGAAACGCCCCAAAGCGCAACGTGGACACATCCACATTTTTGAAGGAAAACAGAGGTGTTTTTTGCAAAGTGCCTACCTGTAGATTTTGGCCTGTAGCTCAGCCGCCACCTAGGGAAACCTACCAAACCTGTGCATTTCTGAAAACTAGAGACCTAGGGGAATCCAAGATGGGGTGACTTGTGTGGCTAGGATCAGGTTCTGTTACCCAGAATCCTTTGCAAACCTCAAAATGTGGCTAAAAAAACACATGTTCCTCACATTTCTGTGGCAGAAAGTTCTGGAATCTGAGAGGAGCCACAAATTTCCTTCCACCCAGCGTTCCCCCACGTCTCCTGATAAAAATGGTACCTCACTTGTGTGGGTAGGCCTAGCGCCCGCCACAGGGAACGCCCCAAAGCGCAACGTGGACACAGCCAAATTTTTGAAGGAAAACTGAGGTGTTTTTTGCAAAGTGCCTACCTGTAGATTTTGGCCTGTAGCTCAGCCGCCACCTAGGGAAACCTACCAAACCTGTGCATTTCTGAAAACTATAGACCTAGGGGAATCCAAGATGGGGTGACTTGTGTGGCTCGGACCAGGTTCTGTTCCCCAGAATCCTTTGCAAACCTCAAAATTTTGTTAACAAAACACATGTTCCTCACATTTCTGTGGCAGAAAGTTCTGGAATCTGAGAGGAGCCCCAAATTTCCTTCCACCCAGAGTTCCACCACGTCTCCCGATAAAAATGATACCTCACTTGTGTGGTTAGGCCTAGCGCCCGCGACAGGGAACGCCCCAAAGCGCAACGTGGACACATCCAAATTTTTGAAGGAAAACAGAGGTGTTTTTTGCAAAGTGCCTACCTGTAGATTTTGGCCTGTAGCTCAGCCGCCACCTAGGGAAACCTACCAAACCTGTGCATTTCTGAAAACTAGAGACCTAGGGGAATCCAAGATGAGGTGACTTGTGTGGCTCGGGCCAGGTTCTGTTACCCAGAATCCTTTGCAAACCTCACAATTTGGCTAAAAAAACAAATGTTCATCACATTTCTGTGGCAGAAAGTTCTGGAATCTGAGAGGAGCGACAAATTTCCTTCCACCCAGCGTTCCCCCACGTCTCCCGATAAAAATGATACCTCACTTGTGTGGGTAGGCCTAGCGCCCGCGACAGGAAACGCCCCAATGCGCAACGTGGACACAACCAAATTTTTGAAGGAAAACAAAGGTGTTTTTCGCAAAGTGCCTACCTGTAGATTTTGGCCTGTAGCTCAGCCGCCACCTAGGAAAACCTACCAAACCTGTGCATTTCTGAAAACTAGAGACCTAGGGGAATCCAAGATGGGGTGACTTGTGTGGCTCGGACCAGGTGCAGTTACCCAGAATCGTTTGCAAACCTCAAAATTTGACTAAAAAAACACATGTTCCTCACATTTCTGTGGCAGAAAGTTCTGGAATCTGAGAGGAGCCACAAATTTCCTTACACCCAGCGTTCCCCCACGTCTCCCGATATAAATGATACCTCACTTGTGTGGGTAGGCCTAGCGCCCGCGACAGGAAACGCCCCAAAGCGCAACGTGGACACATCCAAATTTTTGAAGGAAAACAGAGGTGTTTTTTGCAAAGTGCCTACCTGTAGATTTTGGCCTGTAGCTCAGCCGCCACCTAGGGAAACCTACCAAACCTGTGCATTTCTGAAAACTAGAGACCTAGGGGAATCAAAGATGGGGTGACTTGTGTGGCTCGGACCAGGTTCTGTTACCCAGAATCCTTTGCAAACCTCAAAATTTGGCTAAAAAAACACATGTTCCTCACATTTCTGTGGCAGAAAGTTCTGGAATCTGAGAGGAGCCACAAATTTCCTTCCACGCAGCGTTCCCCCACGTCTCCCGATAAAAATGATACCTCACTTGTGTGGGTAGGCCTAGCGCCCGCGACAGGAATCGCCTCAAAGCGCAACGTGGACACATCCACATTTTTTAAGGAAAACAGAGGTGTTTTTTGCAAAGTGCCTACCTTTAGATTTTGGCCTGTAGCTCAGCCGCCACCTAGGGAAACCTACCAAACCTGTGCATTTCTGAAAACTAGAGACCTAGGGGAATCCAAGATGGGGTGACTTGTGTGGCTAGGACCAGGTTCTGTTACCCAGAATCCTTTGCAAACCTCAAAATGTGGCTAAAAAACACACGTTCCTCACATTTCTGTGGCAGAAAGTTCTGGAATCTGAGAGGAGCCACAAATTTCCTTCCACCCAGCGTTCCCCCACGTCTCTTGATAAAAATGATACCTCACTTGTGTGGGTAGGCCTAGCGCCCGCCACAGGGAACGCCCCAAAGCGCAACGTGGACACAGCCAAATTTTTGAAGGAAAACTGAGGTGTTTTTTGCAAAGTGCCTACCTGTAGATTTTGGCCTGTAGCTCAGCCGCCACCTAGGGAAACCTACCAAACCTGTGCATTTCTGAAAACTAGAGACCTAGGGGAATCCAAGATGGGGTGACTTGTGTGGCTCGGACCAGGTTCTGTTACCCAGAATCCTTTGCAAACCTCAAAATTTTGTTAACAAAACACATGTTCCTCACATTTCTGTGGCAGAAAGTTCTGGAATCTGAGAGGAGCCACAAATTTCCTTCCACCCAGCGTTCCCCCACGTCTCCCGATAAAAATGATACCTCACTTGTGTGGTTAGGCCTAGCGCCCGTGACAGGTAACGCCCCAAAGCGCAACGTGGACACATCCAAATTTTTGAAGGAAAACCAAGGTGTTTTTTGCAAAGTGCCTACCTGTAGATTTTGGCCTGTAGCTCAGCCGCCACCTAGGGAAACCTACCAAACCTGTGCATTTCTGAAAACTAGAGACCTAGGGGAATCCAAGATGGGGTGACTTGTGTGGCTCGGACCAGGTTCTGTTACCCAGAATCCTTTGCAAACCTCAAAATTTGGCTAAAAAAACACATGTTCCTCACAATTCTGTGGTAGAAAGTTCTGGAATCTGAGAAGAGCGACAAATTTCCTTCCACCCAGCGTCCCCCCACGTCTCCCGATAAAAATGATACCTCACTTGTGTGGGTAGGCCTAGCGCCCGCGACAGGAAACGCCCCAAAGCGCAACGTGGACACATCCAAATTTTTGAAGAAAACAGAGGTGTTTTTTGCAAAGTGCCTACCTGTAGATTTTGGCCTGTAGCTCAGCCGCCACATAGGAAAACCTACCACACCTGTGCATTTCTGAAAACTAGAGACCTAGGGGAATCCAAGATGAGGTGACTTGTGTGGCTCGGACCAGGTTCTGTTACCCAGAATCCTTTGCAAACCTCACAATTTGGCTGAAAAAACACATGTTCCTCACATTTCTGTGGCAGAAAGTTCTGGAATCTGAGAGGAGCGACAAATTTCCTTCCACCCAGCGTTCCCCCACGTCTCCCGATAAAAATGATACCTCACTTGTCTGGGTAGGCCTAGCGCCCGCGACAGGAAACGCCCCAAAGCGCAACGTGGACACAACCAAATTTTTGAAGGAAAACAAAGGTGTTTTTTGCAAAGTGCCTACCTGTAGATTTTGGCCTGTAGCTCAGCCGCCACCTAGGAAAACCTACCAAACCTGTGCATTTCTGAAAACTAGAGACCTAGGGGAATCCAAGATGGGGTGACTTGTGTGGCTCGGACCAGGTTCTGTTACCCAGAATCCTTTGCAAACCTCAAAATTTGGCTAAAAAAACACATGTTCCTCACATTTCTGTGGCAGAAAGTTCTGGAATCTGAGAGGAGCCACCAATTTTCTTCCACCCAGCGTTCCCCCACGTCTCCTGATAAAAATGATACCTCACTTGTGTGGGTAGGCCTAGCGCCCGCGACAGGAAACGCCCCAAAGCGCAACGTGGACACAGCCAAATTTTTGAAGGAAAACAGAGGTGTTTTTTGCAAAGTGCCTACCTGTAGATTTTGGCCTGTAGCTCAGCCGCCACCTAAGGAAACCTACCAAATCTGTGCATTTCTGAAAACTAGAGACCTAGGGGAATCCATGATGGGGTGACTTGTGTGGCTCGGACCAGGTTCTGTTACCCAGAATCCTTTGCAAACCTCAAAATTTGGCTACAAAAACACATGTTCCTCACATTTCTGTGGCAGAAAGTTCTGGAATCTGAGAGGAGCCACAAATTTCCTTCCACCCAGCGTTCCCCCACGTCTCCCGATAAAAATGATACCTCACTTGTGTGGGTAGGCCTAGCGCCCGCGACAGGAAACGCCCCAAAGCGCAACGTGGACACATCCAAATTTTTTAAGGAAAACAGAGGTGTTTTTTACAAAGTGCCTACCTGTAGATTTTGGCCTGTAGCTCAGCCACCACCTAGGGAAACCTACCAAACCTGTGCATTTCTGAAAACTAGAGACCTAGGGTAATCCAAGATAGGGTGACTTGTGTGGCTCGGACCAGGTTCTGTTACCCAGAATCCTTTGCAAACCTCAAAATTTGGCTAAAAAAACATATGTTCCTCACATTTCTGTGGCAGAAAGTTCTGGAATCTGAGAGGAGCCACAAATTTCCTTCCACGCAGCGTTCCCCCACGTCTCCCGATAAAAATGATACCTCACTTGTGTGGGTAGGCCTAGCACCGGCGACAGGAAACGCCCCAAAGCGCAACGTGGACACATCCAAATTTTTGAAGGAAAACAGAGATGTTTTTTGCAAAGTGCCTACCTGTAGATTTTGGCCTGTAGCTCAGCCGCCACCTAGGGAAACCTACCAAACCTGTGCATTTCTGAAAACTAGAGACCTAGGGGAATCCAAGATGGGGTGACTTGTGTGGCTCGGACCAGGTTCTGTTACCCAGAATCCTTTGCAAACCTCAACATTTTTTTTTAAAAACACATGTTCCTCACATTTCTGTGGCAGAAAGTTCTGGAATCTGAGAGGAGCACCAAATTTTCTTCCACCCAGCGTTCCCCCACGTCTCCCGATAAAAATGATACCTCACTTGTGTGGGTAGGCCTAGCGCCCGCGACAGGAAACGCCCCAAAGCGCAACGTGGACACAGCCAAATTTTTGAAGGAAAACAGAGGTGTTTTTTGCAAAGTGCCTACCTGTAGATTTTGGCCTGTAGCTCAGCCGCCACCTAGGGAAACCTACTAAACCTGTGCATTTCTGAAAACTAGAGACCTAGGGGAATCCAAGATGGGGTGACTTGTGTGGCTCGGACCAAGTTCTGTTACCCAGAATCCTTGCAAACCTCAAAATTTGGCTAAAAAAACACATGTTCCTCACATTTCTGTGGCAGAAAGTTCTGGAATCTGAGAGGAGCCACAAATTTCCTTCCACCCAGCGTTCCCCCACGTCTCCCGATAAAAATGATACCTCACTTGTGTGGGTAGGCCTAGCGCCCGCGACAGGAAACGCCCCAAAGCGCACCGTGGACACATCCACATTTTTTAAGGAAAACAGAGGTGTTTTTTGCAAAGTGCCTACCTGTAGATTTTGGCCTGTAGCTCAGCCGCCACCTAGGGAAACCTACCAAACCTGTGCATTTCTGAAACCTAGAGACCTAGGGGAATCCAAGATAGGGTGACTTGTGTGGCTCGGACCAGGTTCTGTTACCCAGAATCCTTTGCAAACCTCAAAATTTGGCTAAAAAAACATATGTTCCTCACATTTCTGTGGCAGAAAGTTCTGGAATCTGAGAGGAGCCACAAATTTCCTTCAACGCAGCATTCCCCCACATCTCCCGATAAAAATGATACCTCACTTGTGTGGGTAGGCCTAGCACCGGCGACAGGAAACGCCCCAAAGCGCAACGTGGACACATCCAAATTTTTGAAGGAAAACAGAGGTGTTTTTTGCAAAGTGCCTACCTGTAGATTTTGGCCTGTAGCTCAGCCACCACCTAGGGAAACCTACCAAACCTGTGCATTTCTGAAAACTAGAGACCTAGGGGAATCCAAGATGGGGTGACTTGTGTGGCTTGGACCAGGTTCTGTTACCCGGAATCCTTTGCAAACCTCAACATTTTTTTAAAAAAACACATGTTCCTCGCATTTCTGTGGCAGAAAGTTCTGGAATCTGAGAGGAGCACCAAATTTCCTTCCACCCAGCGTTTCCCCACGTCTCCCGATAAAAATGATACCTCACTTGTGTGGGTAGGCCTAGCGCCCGCGACAGGAAACGCCCCAAAGCGCAACGTGGACACATCCACATTTTTGAAGGAAAACAGAGGTGTTTTTTGCAAAGTGCCTACCTGTAGATTTTGGCCTGTAGCTCAGCCGCCACCTAGGGAAACCTACCAAACCTGTGCATTTCTGAAAACTAGAGACCTAGGGGAATCCAAGATAGGGTGACTTGTGTGGCTCGGACCAGGTTCTGTTACCCAGAATCCTTTGCAAACCTCAAAATTTGGCTAAAAAAACATATGTTTCTCACATTTCTGTGGCAGAAAGTTCTGGAATCTGAGAGGAGCCACAAATTTCCTTCAACGCAGCGTTCCCCCACGTCTCCGATAAAAATGATACCTCACTTGTGTGGGTAGGCCTAGCACCGGCGACAGGAAACGCCCCAAAGCGCAACGTGGACACATCCAAATTTTTGAAGGAAAACAGAGGTGTTTTTTGCAAAGTGCCTACCTGTAGATTTTGGCCTGTAGCTCAGCCACCACCTAGGGAAACCTACCAAACCTGTGCATTTCTGAAAACTAGAGACCTAGGGGAATCCAAGATGGGGTGACTTGTGTGGCTCGGACCAGGTTCTGTTACCCAGAATCCTTTGCAAACCTCAACATTTTTTTTTAAAAACACATGTTCCTCACATTTCTGTGACAGAAAGTTCTGGAATCTGAGAGGAGCACCAAATTTCCTTCCACCCAGCGTTACCCCACGTCTCCCGATAAAAATGATACCTCACTTGTGTGGGTAGGCCTAGCGCCCGCGACAGGAAACGCCCCAAAGCGCAACGTGGACACAGCCACATTTTTGAAGGAAAACAGAGGTGTTTTTTGCAAAGTGCCTACCTGTAGATTTTGGCCTGTAGCTCAGCCGCCACCTAGGGAAACCTACTAAACCTGTGCATTTCTGAAAACTAGAGACCTAGGGGAATCCAAGATGGGGTGACTTGTGTGGCTCGGACCAAGTTCTGTTACCCAGAATCCTTGCAAACCTCAAAATTTGGCTAAAAAAACACATGTTCCTCACATTTCTGTGGCAGAAAGTTCTGGAATCTGAGAGGAGCCACAAATTTCCTTCCACCCAGCGTTCCCCCACGTCTCCCGATAAAAATGATACCTCACTTGTGTGGGTAGGCCTAGCGCCCGCGACAGGAAACGCCCCAAAGCGCACCGTGGACACATCCACATTTTTTAAGGAAAACAGAGGTGTTTTTTGCAAAGTGCCTACCTGTAGATGTTGGCCTGTAGCTCAGCCGCCACCTAGGGAAACCTACCAAACCTGTGCATTTCTGAAAACTAGAGACCTAGGGGAATCCAAGATAGGGTGACTTGTGTGGCTCGGACCAGGTTCTGTTACCCAGAATCCTTTGCAAACCTCAAAATTTGGCTAAAAAAACATATGTTCCTCACATTTCTGTGGCAGAAAGTTCTGGAATCTGAGAGGAGCCACAAATTTCCTTCAACGCAGCATTCCCCCACATCTCCCGATAAAAATGATACCTCACTTGTGTGGGTAGGCCTAGCACCGGCGACAGGAAACGCCCCAAAGCGCAACGTGGACACATCCAAATTTTTGAAGGAAAACAGAGGTGTTTTTTGCAAAGTGCCTACCTGTAGATTTTGGCCTGTAGCTCAGCCACCACCTAGGGAAACCTACCAAACCTATGCATTTCTGAAAACTAGAGACCTAGGGGAATCCAAGATGGGGTGACTTGTGTGGCTCGGACCAGGTTCTGTTACCCGGAATCCTTTGCAAACCTCAACATTTTTTAAAAAAAACACATGTTCCTCGCATTTCTGTGGCAGAAAGTTCTGGAATCTGAGAGGAGCACCAAATTTCCTTCCACCCAGCGTTTCCCCACGTCTCCCGATAAAAATGATACCTCACTTGTGTGGGTAGGCCTAGCGCCCGCGACAGGAAACGCCCCAAAGCGCAACGTGGACACATCCACATTTTTGAAGGAAAACAGAGGTGTTTTTTGCAAAGTGCCTACCTGTAGATTTTGGCCTGTAGCTCAGCCGCCACCTAGGGAAACCTACCAAACCTGTGCATTTCTGAAACCTAGAGACCTAGGGGAATCCAAGATAGGGTGACTTGTGTGGCTCGGACCAGGTTCTGTTACCCAGAATCCTTTGCAAACCTCAAAATTTGGCTAAAAAAACATATGTTCCTCACATTTCTGTGGCAGAAAGTTCTGGAATCTGAGAGGAGCCACAAATTTCCTTCAACGCAGCATTCCCCCACATCTCCCGATAAAAATGATACCTCACTTGTGTGGGTAGGCCTAGCACCGGCGACAGGAAACGCCCCAAAGCGCAACGTGGACACATCCAAATTTTTGAAGGAAAACAGAGGTGTTTTTTGCAAAGTGCCTACCTGTAGATTTTGGCCTGTAGCTCAGCCACCACCTAGGGAAACCTACCAAACCTGTGCATTTCTGAAAACTAGAGACCTAGGGGAATCCAAGATGGGGTGACTTGTGTGGCTCGGACCAGGTTCTGTTACCCGGAATCCTTTGCAAACCTCAACATTTTTTAAAAAAAACACATGTTCCTCGCATTTCTGTGGCAGAAAGTTCTGGAATCTGAGAGGAGCACCAAATTTCCTTCCACCCAGCGTTTCCCCACGTCTCCCGATAAAAAAGATACCTCACTTGTGTGGGTAGGCCTAGCGCCCGCGACAGGAAACGCCCCAAAGCGCAACGTGGACACATCCACATTTTTGAAGGAAAACAGAGGTGTTTTTTGCAAAGTGCCTACCTGTAGATTTTGGCCTGTAGCTCAGCCGCCACCTAGGGAAACCTACCAAACCTATGCATTTCTGAAAACTAGAGACCTAGGGGAATCCAAGATAGGGTGACTTGTGTGGCTCGGACCAGGTTCTGTTACCCAGAATCCTTTGCAAACCTCAAAATTTGGCTAAAAAAACATATGTTCCTCACATTTCTGTGGCAGAAAGTTCTGGAATCTGAGAGGAGCCACAAATTTCCTTCAACGCAGCGTTCCCCCACGTCTCCGATAAAAATGATACCTCACTTGTGTGGGTAGGCCTAGCACCGGCGACAGGAAACGCCCCAAAGCGCAACGTGGACACATCCAAATTTTTGAAGGAAAACAGAGGTGTTTTTTGCAAAGTGCCTACCTGTAGATTTTGGCCTGTAGCTCAGCCACCACCTAGGGAAACCTACCAAACCTGTGCATTTCTGAAAACTAGAGACCTAGGGGAATCCAAGATGGGGTGACTTGTGTGGCTCGGACCAGGTTCTGTTACCCAGAATCCTTTGCAAACCTCAACATTTTTTTTTAAAAACACATGTTCCTCACATTTCTGTGACAGAAAGTTCTGGAATCTGAGAGGAGCACCAAATTTCCTTCCACCCAGCGTTACCCCACGTCTCCCGATAAAAATGATACCTCACTTGTGTGGGTAGGCCTAGCGCCCGCGACAGGAAACGCCCCAAAGCGCAACGTGGACACAGCCACATTTTTGAAGGAAAACAGAGGTGTTTTTTGCAAAGTGCCTACCTGTAGATTTTGGCCTGTAGCTCAGCCGCCACCTAGGGAAACCTACTAAACCTGTGCATTTCTGAAAACTAGAGACCTAGGGGAATCCAAGATGGGGTGACTTGTGTGGCTCGGACCAAGTTCTGTTACCCAGAATCCTTGCAAACCTCAAAATTTGGCTAAAAAAACACATGTTCCTCACATTTCTGTGGCAGAAAGTTCTGGAATCTGAGAGGAGCCACAAATTTCCTTCCACCCAGCGTTCCCCCACGTCTCCCGATAAAAATGATACCTCACTTGTGTGGGTAGGCCTAGCGCCCGCGACAGGAAACGCCCCAAAGCGCACCGTGGACACATCCACATTTTTTAAGGAAAACAGAGGTGTTTTTTGCAAAGTGCCTACCTGTAGATGTTGGCCTGTAGCTCAGCCGCCACCTAGGGAAACCTACCAAACCTGTGCATTTCTGAAAACTAGAGACCTAGGGGAATCCAAGATAGGGTGACTTGTGTGGCTCGGACCAGGTTCTGTTACCCAGAATCCTTTGCAAACCTCAAAATTTGGCTAAAAAAACATATGTTCCTCACATTTCTGTGGCAGAAAGTTCTGGAATCTGAGAGGAGCCACAAATTTCCTTCAACGCAGCATTCCCCCACATCTCCCGATAAAAATGATACCTCACTTGTGTGGGTAGGCCTAGCACCGGCGACAGGAAACGCCCCAAAGCGCAACGTGGACACATCCAAATTTTTGAAGGAAAACAGAGGTGTTTTTTGCAAAGTGCCTACCTGTAGATTTTGGCCTGTAGCTCAGCCACCACCTAGGGAAACCTACCAAACCTATGCATTTCTGAAAACTAGAGACCTAGGGGAATCCAAGATGGGGTGACTTGTGTGGCTCGGACCAGGTTCTGTTACCCGGAATCCTTTGCAAACCTCAACATTTTTTAAAAAAAACACATGTTCCTCGCATTTCTGTGGCAGAAAGTTCTGGAATCTGAGAGGAGCACCAAATTTCCTTCCACCCAGCGTTTCCCCACGTCTCCCGATAAAAATGATACCTCACTTGTGTGGGTAGGCCTAGCGCCCGCGACAGGAAACGCCCCAAAGCGCAACGTGGACACATCCACATTTTTGAAGGAAAACAGAGGTGTTTTTTGCAAAGTGCCTACCTGTAGATTTTGGCCTGTAGCTCAGCCGCCACCTAGGGAAACCTACCAAACCTGTGCATTTCTGAAAACTAGAGACCTAGGGGAATCCAAGCTAGGGTGACTTGTGTGGCTCGGACCAGGTTCTGTTACCCAGAATCCTTTGCAAACCTCAAAATTTGGCTAAAAAAACATATGTTCCTCACATTTCTGTGGCAGAAAGTTCTGGAATCTGAGAGGAGCCACAAATTTCCTTCAACGCAGCGTTCCCCCACGTCTCCCGATAAAAATGATACCTCACTTGTGTGGGTAGGCCTAGCACCGGCGACAGGAAACGCCCCAAAGCGCAACGTGGACACATCCAAATTTTTGAAGGAAAACAGAGGTGTTTTTTGCAAAGTGCCTACCTGTAGATTTTGGCCTGTAGCTCAGCCACCACCTAGGGAAACCTACCAAACCTGTGCATTTCTGAAAACTAGAGACCTAGGGGAATCCAAGATGGGGTGACTTGTGTGGCTCGGACCAGGTTCTGTTACCCAGAATCCTTTGCAAACCTCAAAATTTGGCTAAAAAAACATATGTTCCTCACATTTCTGTGGCAGAAAGTTCTGGAATCTGAGAGGAGCCACAAATTTCCTTCAACGCAGCATTCCCCCACATCTCCCGATAAAAATGATACCTCACTTGTGTGGGTAGGCCTAGCACCGGCGACAGGAAACGCCCCAAAGCGCAACGTGGACACATCCAAATTTTTGAAGGAAAACAGAGGTGTTTTTTGCAAAGTGCCTACCTGTAGATTTTGGCCTGTAGCTCAGCCACCACCTAGGGAAACCTACCAAACCTGTGCATTTCTGAAAACTAGAGACCTAGGGGAATCCAAGATGGGGTGACTTGTGTGGCTCGGACCAGGTTCTGTTACCCGGAATCCTTTGCAAACCTCAACATTTTTTTAAAAAAACACATGTTCCTCGCATTTCTGTGGCAGAAAGTTCTGGAATCTGAGAGGAGCACCAAATTTCCTTCCACCCAGCGTTTCCCCACGTCTCCCGATAAAAATGATACCTCACTTGTGTGGGTAGGCCTAGCGCCCGCGACAGGAAACGCCCCAAAGCGCAACGTGGACACATCCACATTTTTGAAGGAAAACAGAGGTGTTTTTTGCAAAGTGCCTACCTGTAGATTTTGGCCTGTAGCTCAGCCGCCACCTAGGGAAACCTACCAAACCTGTGCATTTCTGAAAACTAGAGACCTAGGGGAATCCAAGATAGGGTGACTTGTGTGGCTCGGACCAGGTTCTGTTACCCAGAATCCTTTGCAAACCTCAAAATTTGGCTAAAAAAACATATGTTCCTCACATTTCTGTGGCAGAAAGTTCTGGAATCTGAGAGGAGCCACAAATTTCCTTCAACGCAGCGTTCCCCCACGTCTCCGATAAAAATGATACCTCACTTGTGTGGGTAGGCCTAGCACCGGCGACAGGAAACGCCCCAAAGCGCAACGTGGACACATCCAAATTTTTGAAGGAAAACAGAGGTGTTTTTTGCAAAGTGCCTACCTGTAGATTTTGGCCTGTAGCTCAGCCACCACCTAGGGAAACCTACCAAACCTGTGCATTTCTGAAAACTAGAGACCTAGGGGAATCCAAGATGGGGTGACTTGTGTGGCTCGGACCAGGTTCTGTTACCCAGAATCCTTTGCAAACCTCAACATTTTTTTTTAAAAACACATGTTCCTCACATTTCTGTGACAGAAAGTTCTGGAATCTGAGAGGAGCACCAAATTTCCTTCCACCCAGCGTTACCCCACGTCTCCCGATAAAAATGATACCTCACTTGTGTGGGTAGGCCTAGCGCCCGCGACAGGAAACGCCCCAAAGCGCAACGTGGACACAGCCACATTTTTGAAGGAAAACAGAGGTGTTTTTTGCAAAGTGCCTACCTGTAGATTTTGGCCTGTAGCTCAGCCGCCACCTAGGGAAACCTACTAAACCTGTGCATTTCTGAAAACTAGAGACCTAGGGGAATCCAAGATGGGGTGACTTGTGTGGCTCGGACCAAGTTCTGTTACCCAGAATCCTTGCAAACCTCAAAATTTGGCTAAAAAAACACATGTTCCTCACATTTCTGTGGCAGAAAGTTCTGGAATCTGAGAGGAGCCACAAATTTCCTTCCACCCAGCGTTCCCCCACGTCTCCCGATAAAAATGATACCTCACTTGTGTGGGTAGGCCTAGCGCCCGCGACAGGAAACGCCCCAAAGCGCACCGTGGACACATCCACATTTTTTAAGGAAAACAGAGGTGTTTTTTGCAAAGTGCCTACCTGTAGATGTTGGCCTGTAGCTCAGCCGCCACCTAGGGAAACCTACCAAACCTGTGCATTTCTGAAAACTAGAGACCTAGGGGAATCCAAGATAGGGTGACTTGTGTGGCTCGGACCAGGTTCTGTTACCCAGAATCCTTTGCAAACCTCAAAATTTGGCTAAAAAAACATATGTTCCTCACATTTCTGTGGCAGAAAGTTCTGGAATCTGAGAGGAGCCACAAATTTCCTTCAACGCAGCATTCCCCCACATCTCCCGATAAAAATGATACCTCACTTGTGTGGGTAGGCCTAGCACCGGCGACAGGAAACGCCCCAAAGCGCAACGTGGACACATCCAAATTTTTGAAGGAAAACAGAGGTGTTTTTTGCAAAGTGCCTACCTGTAGATTTTGGCCTGTAGCTCAGCCACCACCTAGGGAAACCTACCAAACCTATGCATTTCTGAAAACTAGAGACCTAGGGGAATCCAAGATGGGGTGACTTGTGTGGCTCGGACCAGGTTCTGTTACCCGGAATCCTTTGCAAACCTCAACATTTTTTAAAAAAAACACATGTTCCTCGCATTTCTGTGGCAGAAAGTTCTGGAATCTGAGAGGAGCACCAAATTTCCTTCCACCCAGCGTTTCCCCACGTCTCCCGATAAAAATGATACCTCACTTGTGTGGGTAGGCCTAGCGCCCGCGACAGGAAACGCCCCAAAGCGCAACGTGGACACATCCACATTTTTGAAGGAAAACAGAGGTGTTTTTTGCAAAGTGCCTACCTGTAGATTTTGGCCTGTAGCTCAGCCGCCACCTAGGGAAACCTACCAAACCTGTGCATTTCTGAAAACTAGAGACCTAGGGGAATCCAAGCTAGGGTGACTTGTGTGGCTCGGACCAGGTTCTGTTACCCAGAATCCTTTGCAACCCTCAAAATTTGGCTAAAAAAACATATGTTCCTCACATTTCTGTGGCAGAAAGTTCTGGAATCTGAGAGGAGCCACAAATTTCCTTCAACGCAGCGTTCCCCCACGTCTCCCGATAAAAATGATACCTCACTTGTGTGGGTAGGCCTAGCACCGGCGACAGGAAACGCCCCAAAGCGCAACGTGGACACATCCAAATTTTTGAAGGAAAACAGAGGTGTTTTTTGCAAAGTGCCTACCTGTAGATTTTGGCCTGTAGCTCAGCCACCACCTAGGGAAACCTACCAAACCTGTGCATTTCTGAAAACTAGAGACCTAGGGGAATCCAAGATGGGGTGACTTGTGTGGCTCGGACCAGGTTCTGTTACCCAGAATCCTTTGCAAACCTCAACATTTTTTTTTAAAAACACATGTTCCTCACATTTCTGTGACAGAAAGTTCTGGAATCTGAGAGGAGCACCAAATTTCCTTCCACCCAGCGTTACCCCACGTCTCCCGATAAAAATGATACCTCACTTGTGTGGGTAGGCCTAGCGCCCGCGACAGGAAACGCCCCAAAGCGCAACGTGGACACAGCCACATTTTTTAAGGAAAACAGAGGTGTTTTTTGCAAAGTGCCTACCTGTAGATTTTGGCCTGTAGCTCAGCCGCCACCTAGGGAAACCTACTAAACCTGTGCATTTCTGAAAACTAGAGACCTAGGGGAATCCAAGATGGGGTGACTTGTGTGGCTCGGACCAAGTTCTGTTACCCAGAATCCTTGCAAACCTCAAAATTTGGCTAAAAAAACACATGTTCCTCACATTTCTGTGGCAGAAAGTTCTGGAATCTGAGAGGAGCCACAAATTTCCTTCCACCCAGCGTTCCCCCACGTCTCCCGATAAAAATGATACCTCACTTGTGTGGGTAGGCCTAGCGCCCGCGACAGGAAACGCCCCAAAGCGCACCGTGGACACATCCACATTTTTTAAGGAAAACAGAGGTGTTTTTTGCAAAGTGCCTACCTGTAGATGTTGGCCTGTAGCTCAGCCGCCACCTAGGGAAACCTACCAAACCTGTGCATTTCTGAAAACTAGAGACCTAGGGGAATCCAAGATAGGGTGACTTGTGTGGCTCGGACCAGGTTCTGTTACCCAGAATCCTTTGCAAACCTCAAAATTTGGCTAAAAAAACATATGTTCCTCACATTTCTGTGGCAGAAAGTTCTGGAATCTGAGAGGAGCCACAAATTTCCTTCAACGCAGCATTCCCCCACATCTCCCGATAAAAATGATACCTCACTTGTGTGGGTAGGCCTAGCACCGGCGACAGGAAACGCCCCAAAGCGCAACGTGGACACATCCAAATTTTTGAAGGAAAACAGAGGTGTTTTTTGCAAAGTGCCTACCTGTAGATTTTGGCCTGTAGCTCAGCCACGACCTAGGGAAACCTACCAAACCTGTGCATTTCTGAAAACTAGAGACCTAGGGGAATCCAAGATGGGGTGACTTGTGTGGCTCGGACCAGGTTCTGTTACCCGGAATCCTTTGCAAACCTCAACATTTTTAAAAAAAAACACATGTTCCTCGCATTTCTGTGGCAGAAAGTTCTGGAATCTGAGAGGAGCACCAAATTTCCTTCCACCCAGCGTTTCCCCACGTCTCCCGATAAAAATTATACCTCACTTGTGTGGGTAGGCCTAGCGCCCGCGACAGGAAACGCCCCAAAGCGCAACGTGGACACATCCACATTTTTTAAGGAAAACAGAGGTGTTTTTTGCAAAGTGCCTACCTGTAGATTTTGGCCTGTAGCTCAGCCGCCACCTAGGGAAACCTACCAAACCTGTGCATTTCTGAAAACTAGAGACCTAGGGGAATCCAAGATAGGGTGACTTGTGTGGCTCGGACCAGGTTCTGTTACCCAGAATCCTTTGCAAACCTCAAAATTTGGCTAAAAAAACATATGTTCCTCACATTTCTGTGTCAGAAAGTTCTGGAATCTGAGAGGAGCCACAAATTTCCTTCAACGCAGCGTTCCCCCACGTCTCCCGATAAAAATGATACCTCACTTGTGTGGGTAGGCCTAGCACCGGCGACAGGAAACGCCCCAAAGCGCAACGTGGACACATCCAAATTTTTGAAGGAAAACAGAGGTGTTTTTTGCAAAGTGCCTACCTGTAGATTTTGGCCTGTAGCTCAGCCACCACCTAGGGAAACCTACCAAACCTGTGCATTTCTGAAAACTAGAGACTTAGGGGAATCCAAGATGGGGTGACTTGTGTGGCTCGGACCAGGTTCTGTTACCCAGAATCCTTTGCAAACCTCAACATTTTTAAAAAAAAACACATGTTCCTCACATTTCTGTGGCAGAAAGTTCTGGAATCTGAGAGGAGCACCAAATTTCCTTCCACCCAGCGTTTCCCCACGTCTCCCGATAAAAATGATACCTCACTTGTGTGGGTAGGCCTAGCGCCCGCGACAGGAAACGCCCCAAAGCGCAACGCGGACACAGCCAAATTTTTGAAGGAAAACAGAGGTGTTTTTTGCAAAGTGCCTACCTGTAGATTTTGGCCTGTAGCTCAGCCGCCACCTAGGGAAACCTACTAAACCTGTGCATTTCTGAAAACTAGAGACCTAGGGGAATCCAAGATGGGGTGACTTTTGTGGCTCGGACCAAGTTCTGTTACCCAGAATCCTTGCAAACCTCAAAATTTGGCTAAAAAAACACATGTTCCTCACATTTCTGTGGCAGAAAGTTCTGGAATCTGAGAGGAGCCACAAATTTCCTTCCACCCAGCGTTCCCCCACGTCTCCCGATAAAAATGATACCTCACTTGTGTGGGTAGGCCTATCGCCCGCGACAGGAAACGCCCCAAAGCGCAACGTGGACACATCCACATTTTTTAAGGAAAACAGAGGTGTTTTTTGCAAAGTGCCTACCTGTAGATTTTGGCCTGTAGCTCAGCCGCCACCTAGGGAAACCTACCAAACCTGTGCATTTCTGAAAACTAGAGACCTAGGGGAATCCAAGATGGGGTGACTTGTGTGCCTAGGACCAGGTTCTGTTACCCAGAATCCTTTGCAAACCTCAAAATGTGGCTAAAAAAACACATGTTCCTCACATTTCTGTGGCAGAAAGTTCTGGAATCTGAGAGGAGCCACAAATTTCCTTCCACCCAGCGTTCCCCCACGTCTCCTGATAAAAATGATACCTCACTTGTGTGGGTAGGCCTAGCGCCCGCCACAGGGAACGCCCCAAAGCGCAACGTGGACACAGCCAAATTTTTGAAGGAAAACTGAGGTGTTTTTTGCAAAGTGCCTACCTGTAGATTTTGGCCTGTAGCTCAGCCGCCACCTAGGGAAACCTACCAAACCTGTGCATTTCTGAAAACTATAGACCTAGGGGAATCCAAGATGGGGTGACTTGTGTGGCTCGGACCAGGTTCTGTTACCCAGAATCCTTTGCAAACCTCAAAATTTTGTTAACAAAACACATGTTCCTCACATTTCTGTGGCAGAAAGTTCTGGAATCTGAGAGGAGCCCCAAAGTTCCTTCCACCCAGAGTTCCACCACGTCTCCCGATAAAAATGATACCTCACTTGTGTGGTTAGGCCTAGCGCCCACGACATGAAACGCCCCAAAGCGCAACGTGGACACATCCAAATTTTTGAAGGAAAACAGAGGTGTTTTTTGCAAAGAGCCTAGCCTGTAGATTTTGGCCTGTAGCTCAGCCGCCACCTAGGGAAACCTACCAAACCTGTGCATTTCTGAAAACTAGAGACCTAGGGGAATCCAAGATGGGGTGACTTGTGTGGCTCGGACCAGGTTCTGTTACCCAGAATCCTTTGCAAACCTCAAAATTTGGCTAAAAAAACACATGTTCCTCACATTTCTGTGGTAGAAAGTTCTGGAATCTGAGAAGAGCGACAAATTTCCTTCCACCCAGCGTCCCCCCACGTCTCCCGATAAAAATGATACCTCACTTGTGTGGGTAGGCCTAGCGCCCGCGACAGGAAACGCCCCAAAGCGCAACGTGGACACATCCAAATTTTTGAAGAAAACAGAGGTGTTTTTTGCAAAGTGCCTACCTGTAGATTTTGGCCTGTAGCTCAGCCGCCACCTAGGAAAACCTACCACACCTGTGCATTTCTGAAAACTAGAGACCTAGGGGAATCCAAGATGAGGTGACTTGTGTGGCTCGGACCAGGTTCTGTTACCCAGAATCCTTCGCAAACCTCACAATTTGGCTAAAAAAACACATGTTCCTCACATTTCTGTGGCAGAAAGTTCTGGAATCTGAGAGGAGCGACAAATTTCCTTCCACCCAGCATTCCCCCACGTCTCCCGATACAAATTATACCTCACTTGTGTGGGTAGGCCTAGCGCCCGCGACAGGAAACGCCCCAAAGCGCAACGTGGACACAACCAAATTTTTGAAGGAAAACAAAGGTGTTTTTTGCAAAGTGCCTACCTGTAGATTTTGGCCTGTAGCTCAGCTGCCACCTAGGAAAACCTACCAAACCTGTGCATTTCTGAAAACTAGAGACCTAGGGGAATCCAAGATGGGGTGACTTGTGTGGCTAGGACCAGGTTCTGTTACCCAGAATCCTTTGCAAACCTCAAAATGTGGCTAAAAAAACACATGTTCCTCACATTTCTGTGGCAGAAAGTTCTGGAATCTGAGAGGAGCCACAAATTTCCTTCCACCCAGCGTTCCCCCACGTCTCCTGATAAAAATGATACCTCACTTGTGTGGGTAGGCCTAGCGCCCGCCACAGGGAACGCCCCAAAGCGCAACGTGGACACAGCCAAATTTTTGAAGGAAAACTGAGGTGTTTTTTGCAAAGTGCCTACCTGTAGATTTTGGCCTGTAGCTCAGCCGCCACCTAGGGAAACCTACCAAACCTGTGCATTTCTGAAAACTAGAGACCTAGGGGAATCCAAGATGGGGTGACTTGTGTGGCTCGGACCAGGTTCTGTTACCCAGAATCCTTTGCAAACCTCAACATTTTTTTTAAAAAACACATGTTCCTCACATTTCTGTGGCAGAAAGTTCTGGAATCTGAGAGGAGCACCAAATTTCCTTCCACCCAGCGTTCCCCCACGTCTCCCGATAAAAATGATACCTCACTTGTGTGGGTAGGCCTAGCGCCCGCAACAGGAAACGCCCCAAAGGGCAACGTGGACACAGCCAAATTTTTGAAGAAAACAGAGGTGTTTTTTGCAAAGTGCCTACCTGTAGATTTTGGCCTGTAGCTCAGCCGCCACCTAGGGAAACCTACTAAACCTGTGCATTTCTGAAAACTAGAGACCTAGGGGAATCCAAGATGGGGTGACTTGTGTGGCTCGGACCAAGTTCTGTTACCCAGAATCCTTGCAAACCTCAAAATTTGGCTAAAAAAACACATGTTCCTCACATTTCTGTGGCAGAAAGTTCTGGAATCTGAGAGGAGCGACAAATTTCCTTCCACCCAGCGTTCCCCCACGTCTCCCGATAAAAATTATACCTCACTTGTGTGGGTAGGCCTAGCGCCCGCGACAGGAAACGCCCCAAAGCGCAACGTGGACACATCCACATTTTTTAAGGAAAACAGAGGTGTTTTTTGCAAAGTGCCTACCTGTAGATTTTGGCCTGTAGCTCAGCCGCCACCTAGGGAAACCTACCAAACCTGTGCATTTCTGAAAACTAGAGACCTAGGGGAATCCAAGATAGGGTGACTTGTGTGGCTCGGACCAGGTTCTGTTACCCAGAATCCTTTGCAAACCTCAAAATTTGGCTAAAAAAACATATGTTCCTCACATTTCTGTGGCAGAAAGTTCTGGAATCTGAGAGGAGCCACAAATTTCCTTCAACGCAGCCTTCCCCCACGTCTCCCGATAAAAATGATACCTCACTTGTGTGGGTAGGCCTAGCACCGGCGACAGGAAACGCCCCAAAGCGCAACGTTGACACATCCAAATTTTTGAAGGAAAACAGAGGTGTTTTTTGCAAAGTGCCTACCTGTAGATTTTGGCCTGTAGCTCAGCCACCACCTAGGGAAACCTACCAAACCTGTGCATTTCTGAAAACTAGAGACCTAGGGGAATCCAAGATGGGGTGACTTGTGTGGCTCGGACCAGGTTCTGTTACCCAGAATCCTTTGCAAACCTCAAAATGTTTTTAAAAAAACACATGTTCCTCACATTTCTGTGGCAGAAAGTTCTGGAATCTGAGAGGAGCACCAAATTTCCTTCCACCCAGCGTTCCCCCACGTCTCCCGATAAAAATGATACCTCACTTGTGTGGGTAGGCCTAGCGCCCGCGACAGGAAACGCCCCAAATCGCAACGTGGACACATCCACATTTTTGAAGGAAAACAGAGGTGTTTTTTGCAAAGTGCCTACCTGTAGATTTTGGCCTGTAGCTCAGCCGCCACCTAGGGAAACCTACCAAACCTGTGCATTTCTGAAAACTAGAGACCTAGGGGAATCCAAGATGGGGTGACTTGTGTGGCTCGGACCAAGTTCTGTTACCCAGAATCCTTGCAAACCTCAAAATTTGGCTAAAAAAACACATGTTCCTCACATTTCTGTGGCAGAAAGTTCTGGAATCTGAGAGGAGCCACAAATTTCCTTCCACCCAGCGTTCCCCCACGTCTCCCGATAAAAATGATACCTCACTTGTGTGGGTAGGCCTAGCGCCCGCGACAGGAAACGCCCCAAAGCGCAACGTGGACACATCCACATTTTTGAAGGAAAACAGAGGTGTTTTTTGCAAAGTGCCTACCTGTAGATTTTGGCCTGTAGCTCAGCCGCCACCTAGGGAAACCTACCAAACCTGTGCATTTCTGAAAACTAGAGACCTAGGGGAATCCAAGATGGGGTGACTTGTGTGGCTAGGACCAGGTTCTGTTACCCAGAATCCTTTGCAAACCTCAAAATGTGGCTAAAAAAACACATGTTCCTCACATTTCTGTGGCAGAAAGTTCTGGAATCTGAGAGGAGCCACAAATTTCCTTCCACCCAGCGTTCCCCCACGTCTCCTGATAAAAATGATACCTCACTTGTGTGGGTAGGCCTAGCGCCCGCCACAGGGAACGCCCCAAAGCGCAACGTGGACACAGCCAAATTTTTGAAGGAAAACTGAGGTGTTTTTTGCAAAGTGCCTACCTGTAGATTTTGGCCTGTAGCTCAGCCGCCACCTGGGGAAACCTACCAAACCTGTGCATTTCTGAAAACTAGAGACCTAGGGGAATCCAAGATGGGGTGACTTGTGTGGCTCGGACCAGGTTCTGTTACCCAGAATCCTTTGCAAACCTCAAAAGTTTGTTAACAAAACACATGTTCCTCACATTTCTGTGGCAGAAAGTTCTGGAATCTGAGAGGAGCCCCAAAGTTCCTTCCACCCAGAGTTCCACCACGTCTCCCGATAAAAATGATACCTCACTTGCGTGGTTAGGCCTAGCGCCCGCGACAGGAAACGCCACAAAGCGCAACGTGGACACATCCAAATTTTTGAAGGAAAACAGAGGTGTTTTTTGCAAAGAGCCTAGCCTGTAGATTTAGGCCTGTAGCTCAGCCGCCACCTAGGGAAACCTACCAAACCTGTGCATTTCTGAAAACTAGAGACCTAGGGGAATCCAAGATGGGGTGACTTGTGTGGCTCGGACCAGGTTCTGTTACCCAGAATCCTTTGCAAACCTCAAAATTTGGCTAAAAAAACACATGTTCCTCACATTTCTGTGGTAGAAAGTTCTGGAATCTGAGAAGAGCGACAAATTTCCTTCCACCCAGCGTCCCCCCACGTCTCCCGATAAAAATGATACCTCACTTGTGTGGGTAGGCCTAGCGCCCGCGACAGGAAACGCCCCAAAGCGCAACGTGGACACATCCAAATTTTTGAAGAAAACAGAGGTGTTTTTTGCAAAGTGCCTACCTGTAGATTTTGGCCTGTAGCTCAGCCGCCACCTAGGAAAACCTACCACACCTGTGCATTTCTGAAAACTAGAGACCTAGGGGAATCCATGATGGGGTGACTTGTGTGGCTCGGACCAGGTTCTGTTACCCAGAATCCTTTGCAAACCTCAAAATTTGGCTAAAAAAACACATGTTCCTCACATTTCTGTGGCAGAAAGTTCTGGAATCTGAGAGGAGCCACAAATTTCCTTCCACCCAGCGTTCCCCCACGTCTCCCGATAAAAATGATACCTCACTTGTGTGGGTAGGCCTAGCGCCCGCGACAGGAAACGCCCCAAAGCGCAACGTGGACACATCCAAATTTTTGAAGGAAAACAGACGTGTTTTTTGCAGAGTGCCTACCTGTAGATTTTGGCCTGTAGCTCAGCCGCCACCTAGGGAAACCTACCAAACCTGTGCATTTCTGAAAACTAGAGACCTAGGGGAATCCAAGATAGGGTGACTTGTGTGGCTCGGGCCAGGTTCTGTTACCCAGAATCCTTTGCAAACCTCAAAATTTGGCTAAAAAAACATATGTTCCTCACATTTCTGTGGCAGAAAGTTCTGGAATCTGAGAGGAGCCACAAATTTCCTTCCACGCAGCGTTCCCCCACGTCTCCCGATAAAAATGATACCTCACTTGTGTGGGTAGGCCTAGCACCGGCGACAGGAAACGCCCCAAAGCGCAACGTGGACACATCCAAATTTTTGAAGGAAAACAGAGGTGTTTTTTGCAAAGTGCCTACCTGTAGATTTTGGCCTGTAGCTCAGCCGCCACCTAGGGAAACCTACCAAACCTGTACATTTCTGAAAACTAGAGACCTAGGGGAATCCAAGATGGGGTGACTTGTGTGGCTCGGACCAGGTTCTGTTACCCAGAATCCTTTGCAAACCTCAACATTTTTTTTTAAAAACACATGTTCCTCACATTTCTGTGGCAGAAAGTTCTGGAATCTGAGAGGAGCACCAAATTTCCTTCCACCCAGCGTTCCCCCACGTCTCCCGATAAAAATGATACCTCACTTGTGTGGGTAGGCCTAGCGCCCGCGACAGGAAACGCCCCAAAGCGCAACGTGGACACAGCCAAATTTTTGAAGGAAAACAGAGGTGTTTTTTGCAAAGTGCCTACCTGTAGATTTTGGCCTGTAGCTCAGCCGCCACCTAGGGAAACCTACTAAACCTGTGCATTTCTGAAAACTAGAGACCTAGGGGAATCCAAGATGGGGTGACTTGTGTGGCTCGGACCAAGTTCTGTTACCCAGAATCCTTGCAAACCTCAAAATTTGGCTAAAAAAACACATGTTCCTCACATTTCTGTGGCAGAAAGTTCTGGAATCTGAGAGGAGCCACAAATTTCCTTCCACCCAGCGTTCCCCCACGTCTCCCGATAAAAATGATACCTTACTTGTGTGGGTAGGCCTAGCGCCCGCGACAGGAAACGCCCCAAAGCGCAACGTGGACACAACCAAATTTTTGAAGGAAAACAAAGGTGTTTTTTGCAAAGTGCCTACCTGTAGATTTTGGCCTGTAGCTCAGCCGCCACCTAGGAAAACCTACCAAACCTGTGCATTTCTGAAAACTAGAGACCTAGGGGAATCCAAGATGGGGTGACTTGTGTGGCTCGGACCAGGTTCTGTTACCCAGAATCCTTTGCAAACCTCAAAATTTGGCTAAAAAAACACATGTTCCTCACATTTCTGTGGCAGAAAGTTCTGGAATCTGAGAGGAGCCACCAATTTTCTTCCACCCAGCGTTCCCCCACGTCTCCTGATAAAAATGATACCTCACTTGTGTGGGTAGGCCTAGCGCCCGCGACAGGAAACGCCCCAAAGCGCAACGTGGACACAGCCAAATTTTTGAAGGAAAACAGAGGTGTTTTTTGCAAAGTGCCTACCTGTAGATTTTGGCCTGTGGCTCAGCCGCCACCTAAGGAAACCTACCAAATCTGTGCATTTCTGAAAACTAGAGACCTAGGGGAATCCATGATGGGGTGACTTGTGTGGCTCGGACCAGGTTCTGTTACCCAGAATCCTTTGCAAACCTCAAAATTTGGCTAAAAAAACACATGTTCCTCACATTTCTGTGGCAGAAAGTTCTGGAATCTGAGAGGAGCCACAAATTTCCTTCCACCCAGCGTTCCCCCACGTCTCCCGATAAAAATGATACCTCACTTGTGTGGGTAGGCCTAGCGCCCGCGACAGGAAACGCCCCAAAGCGCAACGTGGACACATCCAAATTTTTGAAGGAAAACAGAGGTGTTTTTTACAAAGTGCCTACCTGTAGATTTTGGCCTGTAGCTCAGCCACCACCTAGGGAAACCTACCAAACCTGTGCATTTCTGAAAACTAGAGACCTAGGGGAATCCAAGATAGGGTGACTTGTGTGGCTCGGACCAGGTTCTGTTACCCAGAATCCTTTGCAAACCTCAAAATTTGGCTAAAAAAACATATGTTCCTCACATTTCTGTGGCAGAAAGTTCTGGAATCTGAGAGGAGCCACAAATTTCCTTCCACGCAGCGTTCCCCCACATCTCCCGATAAAAATGATACCTCACTTGTGTGGGTAGGCCTAGCACCGGCGACAGGAAACGCCCCAAAGCGCAACGTGGACACATCCAAATTTTTGAAGGAAAACAGAGGTGTTTTTTGCAAAGAGCCTAGCCTGTAGATTTTGGCCTGTAGCTCAGCCGCCACCTAGGGAAACCTACCAAACCTGTGCATTTCTGAAAACTAGAGACCTAGGGGAATCCAAGATGGGGTGACTTGTGTGGCTCGGACCAGGTTCTGTTACCCAGAATCCTTTGCAAACCTCAAAATTTGGCTAAAAAAACACATGTTCCTCACATTTCTGTGGTAGAAAGTTCTGGAATCTGAGAAGAGCGACAAATTTCCTTCCACCCAGCGTCCCCCCACGTCTCCCGATAAAAATGATACCTCACTTGTGTGGGTAGGCCTAGCGCCCGCGACAGGAAACGCCCCAAAGCGCAACGTGGACACATCCAAATTTTTGAAGAAAACAGAGGTGTTTTTTGCAAAGTGCCTACCTGTAGATTTTGGCCTGTAGCTCAGCCGCCACCTAGGAAAACCTACCACACCTGTGCATTTCTGAAAACTAGAGACCTAGGGGAATCCAAGATGAGGTGACTTGTGTGGCTCGGACCAGGTTCTGTTACCCAGAATCCTTTGCAAACCTCACAATTTGCCTAAAAAAACACATGTTCCTCACATTTCTGTGGCAGAAAGTTCTGGAATCTGAGAGGAGCGACAAATTTCCTTCCACCCAGCATTCCCCCACGTCTCCCGATACAAATTATACCTCACTTGTGTGGGTAGGCCTAGCGCCCGCGACAGGAAACGCCCCAAAGCGCAACGTGGACACAACCAAATTTTTGAAGGAAAACAAAGGTGTTTTTTGCAAAGTGCCTACCTGTAGATTTTGGCCTGTAGCTCAGCCGCCACCTAGGAAAACCTACCAAACCTGTGCATTTCTGAAAACTAGAGACCTAGGGGAATCCAAGATGGGGTGACTTGTGTGGCTAGGACCAGGTTCTGTTACCCAGAATCCTTTGCAAACCTCAAAATGTGGCTAAAAAAACACATGTTCCTCACATTTCTGTGGCAGAAAGTTCTGGAATCTGAGAGGAGCCACAAATTTCCTTCCACCCAGCGTTCCCCCACGTCTCCTGATAAAAATGATACCTCACTTGTGTGGGTAGGCCTAGCGCCCGCCACAGGGAACGCCCCAAAGCGCAACGTGGACACAGCCAAATTTTTGAAGGAAAACTGAGGTGTTTTTTGCAAAGTGCCTACCTGTAGATTTTGGCCTGTAGCTCAGCCGCCACCTAGGGAAACCTACCAAACCTGTGCATTTCTGAAAACTAGAGACCTAGGGGAATCCAAGATGGGGTGACTTGTGTGGCTCGGACCAGGTTCTGTTACCCAGAATCCTTTGCAAACCTCAACATTTTTTTTAAAAAACACATGTTCCTCACATTTCTGTGGCAGAAAGTTCTGGAATCTGAGAGGAGCACCAAATTTCCTTCCACCCAGCGTTCCCCCACGTCTCCCGATAAAAATGATACCTCACTTGTGTGGGTAGGCCTAGCGCCCGCGACAGGAAACGCCCCAAAGCGCAACGTGGACACAGCCAAATTTTTGAAGGAAAACAGAGGTGTTTTTTGCAAAGTGCCTACCTGTAGATTTTGGCCTGTAGCTCAGCCGCCACCTAGGGAAACCTACTAAACCTGTGCATTTCTGAAAACTAGAGACCTAGGGGAATCCAAGATGGGGTGACTTGTGTGGCTCGGACCAAGTTCTGTTACCCAGAATCCTTGCAAACCTCAAAATTTGGCTAAAAAAACACATGTTCCTCACATTTCTGTGGCAGAAAGTTCTGGAATCTGAGAGGAGCGACAAATTTCCTTCCACCCAGCGTTCCCCCACGTCTCCCGATAAAAATGATACCTCACTTGTGTGGGTAGGCCTAGCGCCCGCGACAGGAAACGCCCCAAAGCGCAACGTGGACACATCCACATTTTTTAAGGAAAACAGAGGTGTTTTTTGCAAAGTGCCTACCTGTAGATTTTGGCCTGTAGCTCAGCCGCCACCTAGGGAAACCTACCAAACCTGTGCATTTCTGAAAACTAGAGACCTAGGGGAATCCAAGATAGGGTGACTTGTGTGGCTCGGACCAGGTTCTGTTACCCAGAATCCTTTGCAAACCTCAAAATTTGGCTAAAAAAACATATGTTCCTCACATTTCTGTGGCAGAAAGTTCTGGAATCTGAGAGGAGCCACAAATTTCCTTCAACGCAGCCTTCCCCCACGTCTCCCGATAAAAATGATACCTCACTTGTGTGGGTAGGCCTAGCACCGGCGACAGGAAACGCCCCAAAGCGCAACGTTGACACATCCAAATTTTTGAAGGAAAACAGAGGTGTTTTTTGCAAAGTGCCTCCCTGTAGATTTTGGCCTGTAGCTCTGCCACCACCTAGGGAAACCTACCAAACCTGTGCATTTCTGAAAACTAGAGACCTAGGGGAATCCAAGATGGGGTGACTTGTGTGGCTCGGACCAGGTTCTGTTACCCAGAATCCTTTGCAAACCTCAAAATTTTTTTTAAAAAACACATGTTCCTCACATTTCTGTGGCAGATAGTTCTGGAATCTGAGAGGAGCACCAAATTTCCTTCCACCCAGCGTTCCCCCACGTCTCCCGATAAAAATGATACCTCACTTGTGTGGGTAGGCCTAGCGCCCGCGACAGGAAACGCCCCAAAGCGCAACGTGGACACATCCACATTTTTGAAGGAAAACAGAGGTGTTTTTTGCAAAGTGCCTACCTGTAGATTTTGGCCTGTAGCTCAGCCGCCACCTAGGGAAACCTACCAAACCTGTGCATTTCTGAAAACTAGAGACCTAGGGGAATCCAAGATGGGGTGACTTGTGTGGCTCGGACCAAGTTCTGTTACCCAGAATCCTTGCAAACCTCAAAATTTGGCTAAAAAAACACATGTTCCTCACATTTCTGTGGCAGAAAGTTCTGGAATCTGAGAGGAGCCACAAATTTCCTTCCACCCAGCGTTCCCCCACGTCTCCCGATAAAAATGATACCTCACTTGTGTGGGTAGGCCTAGCGCCCGCGACAGGAAACGCCCCAAAGCGCAACGTGGACACATCCACATTTTTGAAGGAAAACAAAGGTGTTTTTTGCAAAGTGCCTACCTGTAGATTTTGGCCTGTAGCTCAGCCGCCACCTAGGGAAACCTACCAAACCTGTGCATTTCTGAAAACTAGAGACCTAGGGGAATCCAAGATGGGGTGACTTGTGTGGCTAGGACCAGGTTCTGTTACCCAGAATCCTTTGCAAACCTCAAAATGTGGCTAAAAAAACACATGTTCCTCACATTTCTGTGGCAGAAAGTTCTGGAATCTGAGAGGAGCCACAAATTTCCTTCCACCCAGCGTTCCCCCACGTCTCCTGATAAAAATGATACCTCACTTGTGTGGGTAGGCCTAGTGCCCGCCACAGGGAACGCCCCAAAGCGCAACGTGGACACAGCCAAATTTTTGAAGGAAAACTGAGGTGTTTTTTGCAAAGTGCCTACCTGTAGATTTTGGCCTGTAGCTCAGCCGCCACCTAGGGAAACCTACCAAACCTGTGCATTTCTGAAAACTAGAGACCTAGGGGAATCCAAGATGGGGTGACTTGTGTGGCTCGGACCAGGTTCTGTTACCCAGAATCCTTTGCAAACCTCAAAATTTTGTTAACAAAACACATGTTCCTCACATTTCTGTGGCAGAAAGTTCTGGAATCTGAGAGGAGCCCCAAAGTTCCTTCCACCCAGAGTTCCACCACGTCTCCCGATAAAAATGATACCTCACTTGTGTGGTTAGGCCTAGCGCCCGCGACAGGAAACGCCACAAAGCGCAACGTGGACACATCCAAATTTTTGAAGGAAAACAGAGGTGTTTTTTGCAAAGAGCCTAGCCTGTAGATTTTGGCCTGTAGCTCAGCCGCCACCTAGGGAAACCTACCAAACCTGTGCATTTCTGAAAACTAGAGACCTAGGGGAATCCAAGATGGGGTGACTTGTGTGGCTCGGACCAGGTTCTGTTACCCAGAATCCTTTGCAAACCTCAAAATTTGGCTAAAAAAACACATGTTCCTCACATTTCTGTGGTAGAAAGTTCTGGAATCTGAGAAGAGCGACAAATTTCCTTCCACCCAGCGTCCCCCCACGTCTCCCGATAAAAATGATACCTCACTTGTGTGGGTAGGCCTAGCGCCCGCGACAGGAAACGCCCCAAAGCGCAACATGGACACATCCAAATTTTTGAAGAAAACAGAGGTGTTTTTTGCAAAGTGCCTACCTGTAGATTTTGGCCTGTAGCTCAGCCGCCACCTAGGAAAACCTACCACACCTGTGCATTTCTGAAAACTAGAGACCTTGGGGAATCCATGATGGGGTGACTTGTGTGGCTCGGACCAGGTTCTGTTACCCAGAATCCTTTGCAAACCTCAAAATTTGGCTAAAAAAACACATGTTCCTCACATTTCTGTGGCAGAAAGTTCTGGAATCTGAGAGGAGCCACAAATTTCCTTCCACCCAGCGTTCCCCCACGTCTCCCGATAAAAATGATACCTCACTTGTGTGGGTAGGCCTAGCGCCCGCGACAGGAAACGCCCCAAAGCGCAACGTGGACACATCCAAATTTTTGAAGGAAAACAGAGGTGTTTTTTGCAGAGTGCCTACCTGTAGATTTTGGCCTGTAGCTCAGCCGCCACCTAGGGAAACCTACCAAACCTGTGCATTTCTGAAAACTAGAGACCTAGGGGAATCCAAGATAGGGTGACTTGTGTGGCTCGGACCAGGTTCTGTTACCCAGAATCCTTTGCAAACCTCAAAATTTGGCTAAAAAAACATATGTTCCTCACATTTCTGTGGCAGAAAGTTCTGGAATCTGAGAGGAGCCACAAATTTCCTTCCACGCAGCGTTCCCCCACGTCTCCCGATAAAAATGATACCTCACTTGTGTGGGTAGGCCTAGCACCGGCGACAGGAAACGCCCCAAAGCGCAACGTGGACACATCTAAATTTTTGAAGGAAAACAGAGGTGTTTTTTGCAAAGTGCCTACCTGTAGATTTTGGCCTGTAGCTCAGTCGCCACCTAGGGAAACCTACCAAACCTGTGCATTTCTGAAAACTAGAGACCTAGGGGAATCCAAGATGGGGTGACTTGTGTGGCTCGGACCAGGTTCTGTTACCCAGAATCCTTTGCAAACCTCAACATTTGTTTTTAAAAACACATGTTCCTCACATTTCTGTGGCAGAAAGTTCTGGAATCTGAGAGGAGCACCAAATTTCCTTCCACCCAGCGTTCCCCCACGTCTCCCGATAAAAATGATATCTCACTTGTGTGGGTAGGCCTAGCGCCCGCGACAGGAAACGCCCCAAAGCGCAACGTGGACACAGCCAAATTTTTGAAGGAAAACAGAGGTGTTTTTTGCAAAGTGCCTACCTGTAGATTTTGGCCTGTAGCTCAGCCGCCACCTAGGGAAACCTACTAAACCTGTGCATTTCTGAAAACTAGAGACCTAGGGGAATCCAAGATGGGGTGACTTGTGTGGCTCGGACCAAGTTCTGTTACTCAGAATCCTTGCAAACCTCAAAATTTGGCTAAAAAAACACATGTTCCTCACATTTCTGTGGCAGAAAGTTCTGGAATCTGAGAGGAGCCACAAATTTCCTTCCACCCAGCGTTCCCCCACGTCTCCCGATAAAAATGATACCTTACTTGTGTGGGTAGGCCTAGCGCCCGCGACAGGAAACGCCCCAAAGCGCAACGTGGACACAACCAAATTTTTGAAGGAAAACAAAGGTGTTTTTTGCAAAGTGCCTACCTGTAGATTTTGGCCTGTAGCTCAGCCGCCACCTAGGAAAACCTACCAAACCTGTGCATTTCTGAAAACTAGAGACCTAGGGGAATCCAAGATGGGGTGACTTGTGTGGCTCGGACCAGGTTCTGTTACCCAGAATCCTTTGCAAACCTCAAAATTTGGCTAAAAAAACACATGTTCCTCACATTTCTGTGGCAGAAAGTTCTGGAATCTGAGAGGAGCCACCAATTTTCTTCCACCCAGCGTTCCCCCACGTCTCCTGATAAAAATGATACCTCACTTGTGTGGGTAGGCCTAGCGCCCGCGACAGGAAACGCCCCAAAGCGCAACGTGGACACAGCCAAATTTTTGAAGGAAAACAGAGGTGTTTTTTGCAAAGTGCCTACCTGTAGATTTTGGCCTGTAGCTCAGCCGCCACCTAAGGAAACCTACCAAATCTGTGCATTTCTGAAAACTAGAGACCTAGGGGAATCCATGATGGGGTGACTTGTGTGGCTCGGACCAGGTTCTGTTACCCAGAATCCTTTGCAAACCTCAAAATTTGGCTAAAAAAACACATGTTCCTCACATTTCTGTGGCAGAAAGTTCTGGAATCTGAGAGGAGCCACAAATTTCCTTCCACCCAGCGTCCCCCCACGTCTCCCGATAAAAATGATACCTCACTTGTGTGGGTAGGCCTAGCGCCCGCGACAGGAAACGCCCCAAAGCGCAACGTGGACACATCCAAATTTTTGAAGAAAACAGAGGTGTTTTTTGCAAAGTGCCTACCTGTAGATTTTGGCCTGTAGCTCAGCCGCCACCTAGGAAAACCTACCACACCTGTGCATTTCTGAAAACTAGAGACCTAGGGGAATCCATGATGGGGTGACTTGTGTGGCTCGGACCAGGTTCTGTTACCCAGAATCCTTTGCAAACCTCAAAATTTGGCTAAAAAAACACATGTTCCTCACATTTCTGTGGCAGAAAGTTCTGGAATCTGAGAGGAGCCACAAATTTCCTTCCACCCAGCGTTCCCCCACGTCTCCCGATAAAAATGATACCTCACTTGTGTGGGTAGGCCTAGCGCCCGCGACAGGAAACGCCCCAAAGCGCAACGTGGACACATCCAAATTTTTGAAGGAAAACAGAGGTGTTTTTTGCAGAGTGCCTACCTGTAGATTTTGGCCTGTAGCTCAGCCGCCACCTAGGGAAACCTACCAAACCTGTGCATTTCTGAAAACTAGAGACCTAGGGGAATCCAAGATAGGGTGACTTGTGTGGCTCGGACCAGGTTCTGTTACCCAGAATCCTTTGCAAACCTCAAAATTTGGCTAAAAAAACATATGTTCCTCACATTTCTGTGGCAGAAAGTTCTGGAATCTGAGAGGAGCCACAAATTTCCTTCCACGCAGCGTTCCCCCACGTCTCCCGATAAAAATGATACCTCACTTGTGTGGGTAGGCCTAGCACCGGCGACAGGAAACGCCCCAAAGCGCAACGTGGACACATCCAAATTTTTGAAGGAAAACAGAGGTGTTTTTTGCAAAGTGCCTACCTGTAGATTTTGGCCTGTAGCTCAGCCGCCAACTAGGGAAACCTACCAAACCTGTGCATTTCTGAAAACTAGAGACCTAGGGGAATCCAAGATGGGGTGACTTGTGTGGCTCGGACCAGGTTCTGTTACCCAGAATCCTTTGCAAACCTCAAAATTTTTTTTAAAAAACACATGTTCCTCACATTTCTGTGGCAGAAAGTTCTGGAATCTGAGAGGAGCACCAAATTTCCTTCCACCCAGCGTTCCCCCACGTCTCCCGATAAAAATGATACCTCACTTGTGTGGGTAGGCCTAGCGCCCGCGACAGGAAACGCCCCAAAGCGCAACGTGGACACAGCCAAATTTCTGAAGGAAAACAGAGGTGTTTTTTGCAAAGTGCCTACCTGTAGATTTTGGCCTGTAGCTCAGCCGCCACCTAGGGAAACCTACTAAACCTGTGCATTTCTGAAAACTAGAGACCTAGGGGAATCCAAGATGGGGTGACTTGTGTGGCTCGGACCAAGTTCTGTTACCCAGAATCCTTGCAAACCTCAAAATTTGGCTAAAAAAACACATGTTCCTCACATTTCTGTGGCAGAAAGTTCTGGAATCTGAGAGGAGCCACAAATTTCTTTCCACCCAGCGTTCCCCCACGTCTCCCGATAAAAATGATACCTCACTTGTGTGGGTAGGCCTAGCGCCCGCGACAGGAAACGCCCCAAAGCGCAACGCGGACACATCCAAATTTTTGAAGGAAAACAGAGGTGTTTTTTACAAAGTGCCTACCTGTAGATTTTGGCCTGTAGCTCAGCCACCACCTAGGGAAACCTACCAAACCTGTGCATTTCTGAAAACTAGAGACCTAGGGGAATCCAAGATGGGGTGACTTGTGTGGCTCGGACCAGGTTCTGTTACCCAGAATCCTTTGCAAACCTCAAAATTTGGCTAAAAAAACACACGTTCCTCACATTTCTGTGGTAGAAAGTTCTGGAATCTGAGAAGAGCGACAAATTTCCTTCCACCCAGCGTCCCCCCACGTCTCCCGATAAAAATGATACCTCACTTGTGTGGGTAGGCCTAGTGCCCGCGACAGGAAACGCCCCAAAGCGCAACGTGGACACATCCAAATTTTTGAAGAAAACAGAGGTGTTTTTTGCAAAGTGCCTACCTGTAGATTTTGGCCTGTAGCTCAGCCGCCACCTAGGAAAACCTACCACACCTGTGCATTTCTGAAAACTAGAGACCAAGGGGAATCCAAGATGAGGTGACTTGTGTGGCTCGGACCAGGTTCTGTTACCCAGAATCCTTTGCAAACCTCACAATTTGGCTAAAAAAACACATGTTCCTCACATTTCTGTGGCAGAAAGTTCTGGAATCTGAGAGGAGCGACAAATTTCCTTCCACCCAGCATTCCCCCACGTCTCCCGATACAAATTATACCTCACTTGTGTGGGTAGGCCTAGCGCCCGCGACAGGAAACGCCCCAAAGCGCAACGTGGACACAACCAAATTTTTGAAGGAAAACAAAGGTGTTTTTTGCAAAGTGCCTACCTGTAGATTTTGGCCTGTAGCTCAGCCGCCACCTAGGAAAACCTACCAAACCTGTGCATTTCTGAAAACTAGAGACCTAGGGGAATCCAAGATGGGGTGACTTGTGTGGCTAGGACCAGGTTCTGTTACCCAGAATCCTTTGCAAACCTCAAAATGTGGCTAAAAAAACACATGTTCCTCACATTTCTGTGGCAGAAAGTTCTGGAATCTGAGAGGAGCCACAAATTTCCTTCCACCCAGCGTTCCCCCACGTCTCCTGATAAAAATGATACCTCACTTGTGTGGGTAGGCCTAGCGCCCGCCACAGGGAACGCCCCAAAGCGCAACGTGGACACAGCCAAATTTTTGAAGGAAAACTGAGGTGTTTTTTGCAAAGTGCCTACCTGTAGATTTTGGCCTGTAGCTCAGCCGCCACCTAGGGAAACCTACCAAACCTGTGCATTTCTGAAAACTAGAGACCTAGGGGAATCCAAGATGGGGTGACTTGTGTGGCTCGGACCAGGTTCTGTTACCCAGAATCCATTGCAAACCTCAACATTTTTTTTAAAAAACACATGTTCCTCACATTTCTGTGGCAGAAAGTTCTGGAATCTGAGAGGAGCACCAAATTTCCTTCCACCCAGCGTTCCCCCACGTCTCCCGATAAAAATGATACCTCACTTGTGTGGGTAGGCCTAGCGCCCGCGACAGGAAACGCCCCAAAGCGCAACGTGGACACAGCCAAATTTTTGAAGGAAAACAGAGGTGTTTTTTGCAAAGTGCCTACCTGTAGATTTTGGCCTGTAGCTTAGCCGCCACCTAGGGAATCCTACTAAACCTGTGCATTTCTGAAAACTAGAGACCTAGGGGAATCCAAGATGGGGTGACTTGTGTGGCTCGGACCAAGTTCTGTTACCCAGAATCCTTGCAAACCTCAAAATTTGGCTAAAAAAACACATGTTCCTCACATTTCTGTGGCAGAAAGTTCTGGAATCTGAGAGGAGCGACAAATTTCCTTCCACCCAGCGTTCCCCCACGTCTCCCGATAAAAATGATACCTCACTTGTGTGGGTAGGCCTAGCGCCCGCGACAGGAAACGCCCCAAAGCGCAACGTGGACACATCCACATTTTTTAAGGAAAACAGAGGTGTTTTTTGCAAAGTGCCTACCTGTAGATTTTGGCCTGCAGCTCAGCCGCCACCTAGGGAAACCTACCAAACCTGTGCATTTCTGAAAACTAGAGACCTAGGGGAATCCAAGATAGGGTGACTTGTGTGGCTCGGACCAGGTTCTGTTACCCAGAATCCTTTGCAAACCTCAAAATTTGGCTAAAAAAACATATGTTCCTCACATTTCTGTGGCAGAAAGTTCTGGAATCTGAGAGGAGCCACAAATTTCCTTCAACGCAGCCTTCCCCCACGTCTCCCGATAAAAATGATACCTCACTTGTGTGGGTAGGCCTACCACCGGCGACAGGAAACGCCCCAAAGCGCAACGTTGACACATCCAAATTTTTGAAGGAAAACAGAGGTGTTTTTTGCAAAGTGCCTACCTGGAGATTTTGGCCTGTAGCTCAGCCACCACCTAGGGAAACCTACCAAACCTGTGCATTTCTGAAAACTAGAGACCTAGGGGAATCCAAGATGGGGTGACTTGTGTGGCTCGGACCAGGTTCTGTTACCCATAATCCTTTGCAAACCTCAAAATTATTTTAAAAAAACACATGTTCCTCACATTTCTGTGGCAGAAAGTTCTGGAATCTGAGAGGAGCACCAAATTTCCTTCCACCCAGCGTTCCCCCACGTCTCCCGATAAAAATGATACCTCACTTGTGTGGGTAGGCCTAGCGCCCGCGACAGGAAACGCCCCAAAGCGCAACGTGGACACATCCACATTTTTGAAGGAAAACAGAGGTGTTTTTTGCAAAGTGCCTACCTGTAGATTTTGGCCTGTAGCTCAGCCGCCACCTAGGGAAACCTACCAAACCTGTGCATTTCTGAAAACTAGAGACCTAGGGGAATCCAAGATGGGGTGACTTGTGTGGCTCGGACCAAGTTCTGTTACCCAGAATCCTTGCAAACCTCAAAATTTGGCTAAAAAAACACATGTTCCTCACATTTCTGTGGCAGAAAGTTCTGGAATCTGAGAGGAGCCACAAATTTCCTTCCACCCAGCGTTCCCCCACGTCTCCCGATAAAAATGATACCTCACTTGTGTGGGTAGGCCTAGCGCCCGCGACAGGAAACGCCCCAAAGCGCAACGTGGACACATCCACATTTTTGAAGGAAAACAGAGGTGTTTTTTGCAAAGTGCCTACCTGTAGATTTTGGCCTGTAGCTCAGCCGCCACCTAGGGAAACCTACCAAACCTGTGCATTTCTGAAAACTAGAGACCTAGGGGAATCCAAGATGGGGTGACTTGTGTGGCTCGGACCAGGTTCTGTTACCCAGAATCCTTTGCAAACCTCAAAATTTTGTTAACAAAACACATGTTCCTCACATTTCTGTGGCAGAAAGTTCTGGAATCTGAGAGGAGCCCCAAAGTTCCTTCCACCCAGAGTTCCACCACTTCTCCCGATAAAAATGATACCTCACTTGTGTGGTTAGGCCTAGCGCCCGCGACAGGAAACGCCACAAAGCGCAACGTGGACACATCCAAATTTTTGAAGGAAAACAGAGGTGTTTTTTGCAAAGAGCCTAGCCTGTAGATTTTGGCCTGTAGCTCAGCCGCCACCTAGGGAAACCTACCAAACCTGTGCATTTCTGAAAACTAGAGACCTAGGGGAATCCAAGATGGGGTGACTTGTGTGGCTCGGACCAGGTTCTGTTACCCAGAATCCTTTGCAAACCTCAAAATTTGGCTAAAAAAACACATGTTCCTCACATTTCTGTGGTAGAAAGTTCTGGAATCTGAGAAGAGCGACAAATTTCCTTCCACCCAGCGTCCCCCCACGTCTCCCGATAAAAATGATACCTCACTTGTGTGGGTAGGCCTAGCGCCCGCGACAGGAAACGCCCCAAAGCGCAACGTGGACACATCCAAATTTTTGAAGAAAACAGAGGTGTTTTTTGCAAAGTGCCTACCTGTAGATTTTGGCCTGTAGCTCAGCCGCCACCTAGGAAAACCTACCACACCTGTGCATTTCTGAAAACTAGAGACCTAGGGGAATCCATGATGGGGTGACTTGTGTGGCTCGGACCAGGTTCTGTTACCCAGAATCCTTTGCAAACCTCAAAATTTGGCTAAAAAAACACATGTTCCTCACATTTCTGTGGCAGAAAGTTCTGGAATCTGAGAGGAGCCACAAATTTCCTTCCACCCAGCGTTCCCCCACGTCTCCCGATAAAAATGATACCTCACTTGTGTGGGTAGGCCTAACGCCCGCGACAGGAAACGCCCCAAAGCGCAACGTGGACACATCCAAATTTTTGAAGGAAAACAGAGGTGTTTTTTGCAGAGTGCCTACCTGTAGATTTTGGCCTGTAGCTCAGCCGCCACCTAGGGAAACCTACCAAACCTGTGCATTTCTGAAAACTAGAGACCTAGGGGAATCCAAGATAGGGTGACTTGTGTGGCTCGGACCAGGTTCTGTTACCCAGAATCCTTTGCAAACCTCAAAATTTGGCTAAAAAAACATATGTTCCTCACATTTCTGTGGCAGAAAGTTCTGGAATCTGAGAGGAGCCACAAATTTCCTTCCACGCAGCGTTCCCCCACGTCTCCCGATAAAAATGATACCTCACTTGTGTGGGTAGGCCTAGCACCGGCGACAGGAAACGCCCCAAAGCGCAACGTGGACACATCCAAATTTTTGAAGGAAAACAGAGGTGTTTTTTGCAAAGTGCCTACCTGTAGATTTTGGCCTGTAGCTCAGCCGCCACCTAGGGAAACCTACCAAACCTGTGCATTTCTGAAAACTAGAGACCTAGGGGAATCCAAGATGGGGTGACTTGTGTGGCTCGGACCAGGTTCTGTTACCCAGAATCCTTTGCAAACCTCAAAATTTTTTTTTAAAAACACATGTTCCTCACATTTCTGTGGCAGAAAGTTCTGGAATCTGAGAGGAGCACCAAATTTCCTTCCACCCAGCGTTCCCCCACGTCTCCCGATAAAAATGATACCTCACTTGTGTGGGTAGGCCTAGCGCCTGCGACAGGAAACGCCCCAAAGCGCAACGTGGACACAGCCAAATTTTTGAAGGAAAACAGAGGTGTTTTTTGCAAAGTGCCTACCTGTAGATTTTGGCCTGTAGCTCAGCCGCCACCTAGGGAAACCTACTAAACCTGTGCATTTCTGAAAACTAGAGACCTAGGGGAATCCAAGATGGGGTGACTTGTGTGGCTCGGACCAAGTTCTGTTACCCAGAATCCTTGCAAACCTCAAAATTTGGCTAAAAAAACACATGTTCCTCACATTTCTGTGGCAGAAAGTTCTGGAATCTGAGAGGAGCGACAAATTTCCTTCCACCCAGCGTTCCCCCACGTCTCCCGATAAAAATGATACCTTACTTGTGTGGGTAGGCCTAGCGCCCGCGACAGGAAACGCCCCAAAGCGCAACGTGGACACAACCAAATTTTTGAAGGAAAACAAAGGTGTTTTTTGCAAAGTGCCTACCTGTAGATTTTGGCCTGTAGCTCAGCCGCCACCTAGGAAAACCTACCAAACCTGTGCATTTCTGAAAACTAGAGACCTAGGGGAATCCAAGAAGGGGTGACTTGTGTGGCTCGGACCAGGTTCTGTTACCCAGAATCCTTTGCAAACCTCAAAATTTGGCTAAAAAAACACATGTTCCTCACATTTCTGTGGCAGAAAGTTCTGGAATCTGAGAGGAGCCACCAATTTTCTTCCACCCAGCGTTCCCCCACGTCTCCTGATAAAAATGATACCTCACTTGTGTGGGTAGGCCTAGCGCCCGCGACAGGAAACGCCCCAAAGCGCAACGTGGACACAGCCAAATTTTTGAAGGAAAACAGAGGTGTTTTTTGCAAAGTGCCTACCTGTAGATTTTGGCCTGTAGCTCAGCCGCCACCTAAGGAAACCTACCAAATCTGTGCATTTCTGAAAACTAGAGACCTAGGGGAATCCATGATGGGGTGACTTGTGTGGCTCGGACCAGGTTCTGTTACCCAGAATCCTTTGCAAACCTCAAAATTTGGCTAAAACAACACATGTTCCTCACATTTCTGTGGCAGAAAGTTCTGGAATCTGAGAGGAGCCACAAATTTCCTTCCACCCAGCGTTCCCCCACGTCTCCCGATAAAAATGATACCTCACTTGTGTGGGTAGGCCTAGCTCCCGCGACAGGAAACGCCCCAAAGCGCAACGTGGACACATCCAAATTTTTGAAGGAAAACAGAGGTGTTTTTTACAAAGTGCCTACCTGTAGATTTTGGCCTGTAGCTCAGCCACCACCTAGGGAAACCTACCAAACCTGTGCATTTCTGAAAACTAGAGACCTAGGGGAATCCAAGATAGGGTGACTTGTGTGGCTCGGACCAGGTTCTGTTACCCAGAATCCTTTGCAAACCTCAAAATTTGGCTAAAAAAACATATGTTCCTCACATTTCTGTGGCAGAAAGTTCTGGAATCTGAGAGGAGCCACAAATTTCCTTCCACGCAGCGTTCCCCCACATCTCCCGATAAAAATGATACCTCACTTGTGTGGGTAGGCCTAGCACCGGCGACAGGAAACGCCCCAAAGCGCAACGTGGACACATCCAAATTTTTGAAGGAAAACAGAGGTGTTTTTTGCAAAGTGCCTACCTGTAGATTTTGGCCTGTAGCTCAGCCGCCACCTAGGGAAACCTACCAAACCTGTGCATTTCTGAAAACTAGAGACCTAGGGGAATCCAAGATGGGGTGACTTGTGTGGCTCGGACCAGGTTCTGTTACCCAGAATCCTTTGCAAACCTCAACATTTTTTTTTAAAAACACATGTTCCTCACATTTCTGTGGCAGAAAGTTCTGGAATCTGAGAGGAGCACCAAATTTCCTTCCACCCAGCGTTCCCCCACGTCTCCCGATAAAAATGATACCTCACTTGTGTGGGTAGGCCTAGCGCCCGCGACAGGAAACGCCCCAAAGCGCAACGTGGACACAGCCAAATTTTTGAAGGAAAACAGAGGTGTTTTTTGCAAAGTGCCTACCTGTAGATTTTGGCCTGTAGCTCAGCCGCCACCTAGGGAAACCTACTAAACCTGTGCATTTCTGAAAACTAGAGACCTAGGGGAATCCAAGATGGGGTGACTTGTGTGGCTCGGACCAAGTTCTGTTACCCAGAATCCTTGCAAACCTCAAAATTTGGCTAAAAAAACACATGTTCCTCACATTTCTGTGGCAGAAAGTTCTGGAATCTGAGAGGAGCCACAAATTTCCTTCCACCCAGCGTTCCCCCACGTCTCCCGATAAAAATGATACCTCACTTGTGTGGGTAGGCCTAGCGCCCGCGACAGGAAACGCCCCAAAGCGCAACGTGGACACATCCACATTTTTGAAGGAAAACAGAGGTGTTTTTTGCAAAGTGCCTACCTGTAGATTTTGGCCTGTAGCTCAGCCGCCACCTAGGGAAACCTACCAAACCTGTGCATTTCTGAAAACTAGAGACCTAGGGGAATCCAAGATAGGGTGACTTGTGTGGCTCGGACCAGGTTCTGTTACCCAGAATCCTTTGCAAACCTCAAAATTTGGCTAAAAAAACATATGTTCCTCACATTTCTGTGGCAGAAAGTTCTGGAATCTGAGAGGAGCCACAAATTTCCTTCAACGCAGCGTTCCCCCACGTCTCCCGATAAAAATGATACCTCACTTGTGTGGGTAGGCCTAGCACCGGCGACAGGAAACGCCCCAAAGCGCAACGTGGACACATCCAAATTTTTGAAGGAAAACAGAGGTGTTTTTTGCAAAGTGCCTACCTGTAGATTTTGGCCTGTAGCTCAGCCACCACCTAGGGAAACCTACCAAACCTGTGCATTTCTGAAAACTAGAGACCTAGGGGAATCCAAGATGGGGTGACTTGTGTGGCTCGGACCAGGTTCTGTTACCCAGAATCCTTTACAAACCTCAACATTTTTTTAAAAAAACACATGTTCCTCGCATTTCTGTGGCAGAAAGTTCTGGAATCTGAGAGGAGCACCAAATTTCCTTCCACCCAGCGTTTCCCCACGTCTCCCGATAAAAATGATACCTCACTTGTGTGGGTAAGCCTAGCGCCCGCGACAGGAAACGCCCCAAAGCGCAACGTGGACACATCCACATTTTTGAAGGAAAACAGAGGTGTTTTTTGCAAAGTGCCTACCTGTAGATTTTGGCCTGTAGCACAGCCGCCACCTAGGGAAACCTACCAAACCTGTGCATTTCTGAAAACTAGAGACCTAGGGGAATCCAAGATAGGGTGACTTGTGTGGCTCGGACCAGGTTCTGTTACCCAGAATCCTTTGCAAACCTCAAAATTTGGCTAAAAAAACATATGTTCCTCACATTTCTGTGGCAGAAAGTTCTGGAATCTGAGAGGAGCCACAAATTTCCTTCAACGCAGCGTTCCCCCACGTCTCCCGATAAAAATGATACCTCACTTGTGTGGGTAGGCCTAGCACCGGCGACAGGAAACGCCCCAAAGCGCAACGTGGACACATCCAAATTTTTGAAGGAAAACAGAGGTGTTTTTTGCAAAGTGCCTACCTGTAGATTTTGGCCTGTAGCTCAGCCACCACCTAGGGAAACCTACCAAACCTGTGCATTTCTGAAAACTAGAGACCTAGGGGAATCCATGATGGGGTGACTTGTGTGGCTCGGACCAGGTTCTGTTACCCAGAATCCTTTGCAAACCTCAACATTTAAAAAAAAAAACACATGTTCCTCACATTTCTGTGGCAGAAAGTTCTGGAATCTGAGAGGAGCACCAAATTTCCTTCCACCCAGCGTTTCCCCACGTCTCCCGATAAAAATGATACCTCACTTGTGTGGGTAGGCCTAGCGCCCGCGACAGGAAACGCCCCAAAGCGCAACGTGGACACAGCCAAATTTTTTAAGGAAAACAGAGGTGTTTTTTGCAAAGTGCCTACCTGTAGATTTTAGCCTGTAGCTCAGCCGCCACCCAGGGAAACCTACCAAACCTGTGCATTTCTGAAAACTAGAGACCTAGGGGAATCCAAGATGGGGTGACTTGTGTGGCTAGGATCAGGTTCTGTTACCCAGAATCCTTTGCAAACCTCAAAATGTGGCTAAAAAAACACATGTTCCTCACATTTCTGTGGCAGAAAGTTCTGGAATCTGAGAGGAGCCACAAATTTCCTTCCACCCAGCGTTCCCCCACGTCTCCTGATAAAAATGGTACCTCACTTGTGTGGGTAGGCCTAGCGCCCGCCACAGGGAACGCCCCAAAGCGCAACGTGGACACAGCCAAATTTTTGAAGGAAAACTGAGGTGTTTTTTGCAAAGTGCCTACCTGTAGATTTTGGCCTGTAGCTCAGCCGCCACCTAGGGAAACCTACCAAACCTGTGCATTTCTGAAAACTATAGACCTAGGGGAATCCAAGATGGGGTGACTTGTGTGGCTCGGACCAGGTTCTGTTGCCCAGAATCCTTTGCAAACCTCAAAATTTTGTTAACAAAACACATGTTCCTCACATTTCTGTGGCAGAAAGTTCTGGAATCTGAGAGGAGCCCCAAATTTCCTTCCACCCAGAGTTCCACCACGTCTCACGATAAAAATGATACCTCACTTGTGTGGTTAGGCCTAGCGCCCGCGACAGGGAACGCCCCAAAGCGCA
Organism: Pleurodeles waltl; assembly: GCF_031143425.1. NCBI lineage: Eukaryota > Metazoa > Chordata > Amphibia > Caudata > Salamandridae > Pleurodeles > Pleurodeles waltl. Next base: position 18,254 of record NW_027150164.1, on the reverse strand, counting down.
ACGTGGACACATCCAAATTTTTGAAGGAAAACAGAGGTGTTTTTTGCAAAGTGCCTACCTGTAGATTTTGGCCTGTAGCTCAGCCGCCACCTAGGGAAACCTACCAAACCTGTGCATTTCTGAAAACTAGAGACCTAGGGGAATCCAAGATGAGGTGACTTGTGTGGCTCGGGCCAGGTTCTGTTACCCAGAATCCTTTGCAAACCTCACAATTTGGCTAAAAAAACAAATGTTCCTCACATTTCTGTGGCAGAAAGTTCTGGAATCTGAGAGGAGCGACAAATTTCCTTCCACCCAGCGTTCCCCCACGTCTCCCGATAAAAATGATACCTTACTTGTGTGGGTAGGCCTAGCGCCCGCGACAGGAAACGCCCCAAAGCGCAACGTGGACACAACCAAATTTTTGAAGGAAAACAAAGGTGTTTTTTGCAAAGTGCCTACCTGTAGATTTTGGCCTGTAGCTCAGCCGCCACCTAGGAAAACCTACCAAACCTGTGCATTTCTGAAAACTAGAGACCTAGGGGAATCCAAGAAGGGGTGACTTGTGTGGCTCGGACCAGGTTCTGTTACCCAGAATCCTTTGCAAACCTCAAAATTTGGCTAAAAAAACACATGTTCCTCACATTTCTGTGGCAGAAAGTTCTGGAATCTGAGAGGAGCCACCAATTTTCTTCCACCCAGCGTTCCCCCACGTCTCCTGATAAAAATGATACCTCACTTGTGTGGGTAGGCCTAGCGCCCGCGACAGGAAACGCCCCAAAGCGCAACGTGGACACAGCCAAATTTTTGAAGGAAAACAGAGGTGTTTTTTGCAAAGTGCCTACCTGTAGATTTTGGCCTGTAGCTCAGCCGCCACCTAAGGAAACCTACCAAATCTGTGCATTTCTGAAAACTAGAGACCTAGGGGAATCCATGATGGGGTGACTTGTGTGGCTCGGACCAGGTTCTGTTACCCAGAATCCTTTGCAAACCTCAAAATTTGGCTAAAAAAACACATGTTCCTCACATTTCTGTGGCAGAAAGTTCTGGAATCTGAGAGGAGCCACAAATTTCCTTCCACCCAGCGTTCCCCCACGTCTCCCGATAAAAATGATACCTCACTTGTGTGGGTAGGCCTAGCTCCCGCGACAGGAAACGCCCCAAAGCGCAACGTGGACACATCCAAATTTTTGAAGGAAAACAGAGGTGTTTTTTACAAAGTGCCTACCTGTAGATTTTGGCCTGTAGCTCAGCCACCACCTAGGGAAACCTACCAAACCTGTGCATTTCTGAAAACTAGAGACCTAGGGGAATCCAAGATAGGGTGACTTGTGTGGCTCGGACCAGGTTCTGTTACCCAGAATCCTTTGCAAACCTCAAAATTTGGCTAAAAAAACATATGTTCCTCACATTTCTGTGGCAGAAAGTTCTGGAATCTGAGAGGAGCCACAAATTTCCTTCCACGCAGCGTTCCCCCACATCTCCCGATAAAAATGATACCTCACTTGTGTGGGTAGGCCTAGCACCGGCGACAGGAAACGCCCCAAAGCGCAACGTGGACACATCCAAATTTTTGAAGGAAAACAGAGGTGTTTTTTGCAAAGTGCCTACCTGTAGATTTTGGCCTGTAGCTCAGCCGCCACCTAGGGAAACCTACCAAACCTGTGCATTTCTGAAAACTAGAGACCTAGGGGAATCCAAGATGGGGTGACTTGTGTGGCTCGGACCAGGTTCTGTTACCCAGAATCCTTTGCAAACCTCAACATTTTTTTTTAAAAACACATGTTCCTCACATTTCTGTGGCAGAAAGTTCTGGAATCTGAGAGGAGCACCAAATTTCCTTCCACCCAGCGTTCCCCCACGTCTCCCGATAAAAATGATACCTCACTTGTGTGGGTAGGCCTAGCGCCCGCGACAGGAAACGCCCCAAAGCGCAACGTGGACACAGCCAAATTTTTGAAGGAAAACAGAGGTGTTTTTTGCAAAGTGCCTACCTGTAGATTTTGGCCTGTAGCTCAGCCGCCACCTAGGGAAACCAACTAAACCTGTGCATTTCTGAAAACTAGAGACCTAGGGGAATCCAAGATGGGGTGACTTGTGTGGCTCGGACCAAGTTCTGTTACCCAGAATCCTTGCAAACCTCAAAATTTGGCTAAAAAAACACATGTTCCTCACATTTCTGTGGCAGAAAGTTCTGGAATCTGAGAGGAGCCACAAATTTCCTTCCACCCAGCGTTCCCCCACGTCTCCCGATAAAAATGATACCTCACTTGTGTGGGTAGGCCTAGCGCCCGCGACAAGAAACGCCCCAAAGCGCAACGTGGACACATCCACATTTTTGAAGGAAAACAGAGGTGTTTTTTGCAAAGTGCCTACCTGTAGATTTTGGCCTGTAGCTCAGCCGCCACCTAGGGAAACCTACCAAACCTGTGCATTTCTGAAAACTAGAGACCTAGGGGAATCCAAGATAGGGTGACTTGTGTGGCTCGGACCAGGTTCTGTTACCCAGAATCCTTTGCAAACCTCAAAATTTGGCTAAAAAAACATATGTTCCTCACATTTCTGTGGCAGAAAGTTCTGGAATCTGAGAGGAGCCACAAATTTCCTTCAACGCAGCGTTCCCCCACGTCTCCCGATAAAAATGATACCTCACTTGTGTGGGTAGGCCTAGCACCGGCGACAGGAAACGCCCCAAAGCGCAACGTGGACACATCCAAATTTTTGAAGGAAAACAGAGGTGTTTTTTGCAAAGTGCCTACCTGTAGATTTTGGCCTGTAGCTCAGCCACCACCTAGGGAAACCTACCAAACCTGTGCATTTCTGAAAACTAGAGACCTAGGGGAATCCAAGATGGGGTGACTTGTGTGGCTCGGACCAGGTTCTGTTACCCAGAATCCTTTACAAACCTCAACATTTTTTTTAAAAAACACATGTTCCTCGCATTTCTGTGGCAGAAAGTTCTGGAATCTGAGAGGAGCACCAAATTTCCTTCCACCCAGCGTTTCCCCACGTCTCCCGATAAAAATGATACCTCACTTGTGTGGGTAAGCCTAGCGCCCGCGACAGGAAACGCCCCAAAGCGCAACGTGGACACATCCACATTTTTGAAGGAAAACAGAGGTGTTTTTTGCAAAGTGCCTACCTGTAGATTTTGGCCTGTAGCTCAGCCGCCACCTAGGGAAACCTACCAAACCTGTGCATTTCTGAAAACTAGAGACCTAGGGGAATCCAAGATAGGGTGACTTGTGTGGCTCGGACCAGGTTCTGTTACCCAGAATCCTTTGCAAACCTCAAAATTTGGCTAAAAAAACATATGTTCCTCACATTTCTGTGGCAGAAAGTTCTGGAATCTGAGAGGAGCCACAAATTTCCTTCAACGCAGCGTTCCCCCACGTCTCCCGATAAAAATGATACCTCACTTGTGTGGGTAGGCCTAGCACCGGCGACAGGAAACGCCCCAAAGCGCAACGTGGACACATCCAAATTTTTAAAGGAAAACAGAGGTGTTTTTTGCAAAGTGCCTACCTGTAGATTTTGGCCTGTAGCTCAGCCACCACCTAGGGAAACCTACCAAACCTGTGCATTTCTGAAAACTAGAGACCTAGGGGAATCCATGATGGGGTGACTTGTGTGGCTCGGACCAGGTTCTGTTACCCAGAATCCTTTGCAAACCTCAACATTTAAAAAAAAAAACACATGTTCCTCACATTTCTGTGGCAGAAAGTTCTGGAATCTGAGAGGAGCACCAAATTTCCTTCCACCCAGCGTTTCCCCACGTCTCCCGATAAAAATGATACCTCACTTGTGTGGGTAGGCCTAGCGCCCGCGACAGGAAACGCCCCAAAGCGCAACGTGGACACAGCCAAATTTTTTAAGGAAAACAGAGGTGTTTTTTGCAAAGTGCCTACCTGTAGATTTTAGCCTGTAGCTCAGCCGCCACCCAGGGAAACCTACCAAACCTGTGCATTTCTGAAAACTAGAGACCTAGGGGAATCCAAGATGGGGTGACTTGTGTGGCTAGGATCAGGTTCTGTTACCCAGAATCCTTTGCAAACCTCAAAATGTGGCTAAAAAAACACATGTTCCTCACATTTCTGTGGCAGAAAGTTCTGGAATCTGAGAGGAGCCACAAATTTCCTTCCACCCAGCGTTCCCCCACGTCTCCTGATAAAAATGGTACCTCACTTGTGTGGGTAGGCCTAGCGCCCGCCACAGGGAACGCCCCAAAGCGCAACGTGGACACAGCCAAATTTTTGAAGGAAAACTGAGGTGTTTTTTGCAAAGTGCCTACCTGTAGATTTTGGCCTGTAGCTCAGCCGCCACCTAGGGAAACCTACCAAACCTGTGCATTTCTGAAAACTATAGACCTAGGGGAATCCAAGATGGGGTGACTTGTGTGGCTCGGACCAGGTTCTGTTGCCCAGAATCCTTTGCAAACCTCAAAATTTTGTTAACAAAACACATGTTCCTCACATTTCTGTGGCAGAAAGTTCTGGAATCTGAGAGGAGCCCCAAATTTCCTTCCACCCAGAGTTCCACCACGTCTCACGATAAAAATGATACCTCACTTGTGTGGTTAGGCCTAGCGCCCGCGACAGGGAACGCCCCAAAGCGCAACGTGGACACATCCAAATTTTTGAAGGAAAACAGAGGTGTTTTTTGCAAAGTGCCTACCTGTAGATTTTGGCCTGTAGCTCAGCCGCCACCTAGGGAAACCTACCAAACCTGTGCATTTCTGAAAACTAGAGACCTAGGGGAATCCAAGATGAGGTGACTTGTGTGGCTCGGGCCAGGTTCTGTTACCCAGAATCCTTTGCAAACCTCACAATTTGGCTAAAAAAACAAATGTTCCTCACATTTCTGTGGCAGAAAGTTCTGGAATCTGAGAGGAGCGACAAATTTCCTTCCACCCAGCGTTCCCCCACGTCTCCCGATAAAAATGATACCTCACTTGTGTGGGTAGGCCTAGCGCCCGCGACAGGAAACGCCCCAATGCGCAACGTGGACACAACCAAATTTTTGAAGGAAAACAAAGGTGTTTTTCGCAAAGTGCCTACCTGTAGATTTTGGCCTGTAGCTCAGCCGCCACCTAGGAAAACCTACCAAACCTGTGCATTTCTGAAAACTAGAGACCTAGGGGAATCCAAGATGGGGTGACTTGTGTGGCTCGGACCAGGTGCAGTTACCCAGAATCGTTTGCAAACGTCAAAATTTGGCTAAAAAAACACATGTTCCTCACATTTCTGTGGCAGAAAGTTCTGGAATCTGAGAGGAGCCACAAATTTCCTTACACCCAGCGTTCCCCCACGTCTCCCGATATAAATGATACCTCACTTGTGTGGGTAGGCCTAGCGCCCGCGACAGGAAACGCCCCAAAGCGCAACGTGGACACATCCAAATTTTTGAAGGAAAACAGAGGTGTTTTTTGCAAAGTGCCTACCTGTAGATTTTGGCCTGTAGCTCAGCCGCCACCTAGGGAAACCTACCAAACCTGTGCATTTCTGAAAACTAGAGACCTAGGGGAATCAAAGATGGGGTGACTTGTGTGGCTCGGACCAGGTTCTGTTACCCAGAATCCTTTGCAAACCTCAAAATTTGGCTAAAAAAACACATGTTCCTCACATTTCTGTGGCAGAAAGTTCTGGAATCTGAGAGGAGCCACAAATTTCCTTCCACGCAGCGTTCCCCCACGTCTCCCGATTAAAATGATACCTCACTTGTGTGGGTAGGCCTAGCACCGGCGACAGGAAACGCCCCAAAGTGCAACGTGGACACATCCAAATTTTTGAAGGAAAACAGAGGTGTTTTTTGCAAAGTGCCTACCTGTAGATTTTGGCCTGTAGCTCAGCCGCCACCTAGGGAAACCTACCAAACCTGTGCATTTCTGAAAACTAGAGACCTAGGGGAATCCAAGATGGGGTGACTTGTGTGGCTCGGACCAAGTTCTGTTACCCAGAATCCTTGCAAACCTCAAAATTTGGCTAAAAAAACACATGTTCCTCACATTTCTGTGGCAGAAAGTTCTGGAATCTGAGAGGAGCCACAAATTTCCTTCCACCCAGCGTTCCCCCACGTCTCCCGATAAAAATGATACCTCACTTGTGTGGGTAGGCCTAGCGCCCGCGACAGGAATCGCCTCAAAGCGCAACGTGGACACATCCACATTTTTTAAGGAAAACAGAGGTGTTTTTTGCAAAGTGCCTACCTGTAGATTTTGGCCTGTAGCTCAGCCGCCACCTAGGGAAACCTACCAAACCTGTGCATTTCTGAAAACTAGAGACCTAGGGGAATCCAAGATGGGGTGACTTGTGTGGCTAGGACCAGGTTCTGTTACCCAGAATCCTTTGCAAACCTCAAAATGTGGCTAAAAAAACACACGTTCCTCACATTTCTGTGGCAGAAAGTTCTGGAATCTGAGAGGAGCCACAAATTTCCTTCCACCCAGCGTTCCCCCACGTCTCCTGATAAAAATGATACCTCACTTGTGTGGGTAGGCCTAGCGCCCGCCACAGGGAACGCCCCAAAGCGCAACGTGGACACAAACACATTTTTGAAGGAAAACTGAGGTGTTTTTTGCAAAGTGCCTACCTGTAGATTTTGGCCTGTAGCTCAGCCGCCACCTAGGGAAACCTACCAAACCTGTGCATTTCTGAAAACTATAGACCTAGGGGAATCCAAGATGGGGTGACTTGTGTGGCTCGGACCAGGTTCTGTTACCCAGAATCCTTTGCAAACCTCAAAATTTTGTTAACAAAACACATGTTCCTCACATTTCTGTGGCAGAAAGTTCTGGAATCTGAGAGGAGCCCCAAATTTCCTTCCACCCAGAGTTCCACCACGTCTCCCGATAAAAATGATACCTCACTTGTGTGGTTAGGCCTAGCGCCCGCGACAGGGAACGCCCCAAAGCGCAACGTGGACACATCCAAATTTTTGAAGGAAAACCAAGGTGTTTTTTGCAAAGTGCCTACCTGTAGATTTTGGCCTGTAGCTCAGCCGCCACCTAGGGAAACCTACCAAACCTGTGCATTTCTGAAAACTAGAGACCTAGGGGAATCCAAGATGGGGTGACTTGTGTGGCTCGGACCAGGTTCTGTTACCCAGAATCCTTTGCAAACCTCAAAATTTGGCTAAAAAAACACATGTTCCTCACAATTCTGTGGTAGAAAGTTCTGGAATCTGAGAAGAGCGACAAATTTCCTTCCACCCAGCGTCCCCCCACGTCTCCCGATAAAAATGATACCTCACTTGTGTGGGTAGGCCTAGCGCCCGCGACAGGAAACGCCCCAAAGCGCAACGTGGACACATCCAAATTTTTGAAGAAAACAGAGGTGTTTTTTGCAAAGTGCCTACCTGTAGATTTTGGCCTGTAGCTCAGCCGCCACCTAGGAAAACCTACCACACCTGTGCATTTCTGAAAACTAGAGACCTAGGGGAATCCAAGATGAGGTGACTTGTGTGGCTCGGACCAGGTTCTGTTACCCAGAATCCTTTGCAAACCTCACAATTTGGCTGAAAAAACACATGTTCCTCACATTTCTGTGGCAGAAAGTTCTGGAATCTGAGAGGAGCGACAAATTTCCTTCCACCCAGCGTTCCCCCACGTCTCCCGATAAAAATGATACCTCACTTGTCTGGGTAGGCCTAGCGCCCGCGACAGGAAACGCCCCAAAGCGCAACGTGGACACAACCAAATTTTTGAAGGAAAACAAAGGTGTTTTTTGCAAAGTGCCTACCTGTAGATTTTGGCCTGTAGCTCAGCCGCCACCTAGGAAAACCTACCAAACCTGTGCATTTCTGAAAACTAGAGACCTAGGGGAATCCATGATGGGGTGACTTGTGTGGCTCGGACCAGGTTCTGTTACCCAGAATCCTTTGCAAACCTCAAAATTTGGCTAAAAAAACACATGTTCCTCACATTTCTGTGGCAGAAAGTTCTGGAATCTGAGAGGAGCCACCAATTTTCTTCCACCCAGCGTTCCCCCACGTCTCCTGATAAAAATGATACCTCACTTGTGTGGGTAGGCCTAGCGCCCGCGACAGGAAACGCCCCAAAGCGCAACGTGGACACAGCCAAATTTTTGAAGGAAAACAGAGGTGTTTTTTGCAAAGTGCCTACCTGTAGATTTTGGCCTGTAGCTCAGCCGCCACCTAAGGAAACCTACCAAATCTGTGCATTTCTGAAAACTAGAGACCTAGGGGAATCCATGATGGGGTGACTTGTGTGGCTCGGACCAGGTTCTGTTACCCAGAATCCTTTGCAAACCTCAAAATTTGGCTAAAAAAACACATGTTCCTCACATTTCTGTGGCAGAAAGTTCTGGAATCTGAGAGGAGCCACAAATTTCCTTCCACCCAGCGTTCCCCCACGTCTCCCGATAAAAATGATACCTCACTTGTGTGGGTAGGCCTAGCGCCCGCGACAGGAAACGCCCCAAAGCGCAACGTGGACACATCCAAATTTTTGAAGGAAAACAGAGGTGTTTTTTACAAAGTGCCTACCTGTAGATTTTGGCCTGTAGCTCAGCCACCACCTAGGGAAACCTACCAAACCTGTGCATTTCTGAAAACTAGAGACCTAGGGGAATCCAAGATAGGGGGACTTGTGTGGCTCGGACCAGGTTCTGTTACCCAGAATCCTTTGCAAACCTCAAAATTTGGCTAAAAAAACATATGTTCCTCACATTTCTGTGGCAGAAAGTTCTGGAATCTGAGAGGAGCCACAAATTTCCTTCCACGCAGCGTTCCCCCACGTCTCCCGATAAAAATGATACCTCACTTGTGTGGGTAGGCCTAGCACCGGCGACAGGAAACGCCCCAAAGCGCAACGTGGACACATCCAAATTTTTGAAGGAAAACAGAGATGTTTTTTGCAAAGTGCCTACCTGTAGATTTTGGCCTGTAGCTCAGCCGCCACCTAGGGAAACCTACCAAACCTGTGCATTTCTGAAAACTAGAGACCTAGGGGAATCCAAGATGGGGTGACTTGTGTGGCTCGGACCAGGTTCTGTTACCCAGAATCCTTTGCAAACCTCAACATTTTTTTTTAAAAACACATGTTCCTCACATTTCTGTGGCAGAAAGTTCTGGAATCTGAGAGGAGCACCAAATTTCCTTCCACCCAGCGTTCCCCCACGTCTCCCGATAAAAATGATACCTCACTTGTGTGGGTAGGCCTAGCGCCCGCGACAGGAAACGCCCCAAAGCGCAACGTGGACACAGCCAAATTTTTGAAGGAAAACAGAGGTGTTTTTTGCAAAGTGCCTACCTGTAGATTTTGGCCTGTAGCTCAGCCGCCACCTAGGGAAACCTACTAAACCTGTGCATTTCTGAAAACTAGAGACCTAGGGGAATCCAAGATGGGGTGACTTGTGTGGCTCGGACCAAGTTCTGTTACCCAGAATCCTTGCAAACCTCAAAATTTGGCTAAAAAAACACATGTTCCTCACATTTCTGTGGCAGAAAGTTCTGGAATCTGAGAGGAGCCACAAATTTCCTTCCACCCAGCGTTCCCCCACGTCTCCCGATAAAAATGATACCTCACTTGTGTGGGTAGGCCTAGCGCCCGCGACAGGAAACGCCCCAAAGCGCACCGTGGACACATCCACATTTTTTAAGGAAAACAGAGGTGTTTTTTGCAAAGTGCCTACCTGTAGATTTTGGCCTGTAGCTCAGCCGCCACCTAGGGAAACCTACCAAACCTGTGCATTTCTGAAAACTAGAGACCTAGGGGAATCCAAGATAGGGTGACTTGTGTGGCTCGGACCAGGTTCTGTTACCCAGAATCCTTTGCAAACCTCAAAATTTGGCTAAAAAAACATATGTTCCTCACATTTCTGTGGCAGAAAGTTCTGGAATCTGAGAGGAGCCACAAATTTCCTTCAACGCAGCATTCCCCCACATCTCCCGATAAAAATGATACCTCACTTGTGTGGGTAGGCCTAGCACCGGCGACAGGAAACGCCCCAAAGCGCAACGTGAACACATCCAAATTTTTGAAGGAAAACAGAGGTGTTTTTTGCAAAGTGCCTACCTGTAGATTTTGGCCTGTAGCTCAGCCACCACCTAGGGAAACCTACCAAACCTGTGCATTTCTGAAAACTAGAGACCTAGGGGAATCCAAGATGGGGTGACTTGTGTGGCTCGGACCAGGTTCTGTTACCCGGAATCCTTTGCAAACCTCAACATTTAAAAAAAAAAACACATGTTCCTCGCATTTCTGTGGCAGAAAGTTCTGGAATCTGAGAGGAGCACCAAATTTCCTTCCACCCAGCGTTTCCCCACGTCTCCCGATAAAAATGATACCTCACTTGTGTGGGTAGGCCTAGCGCCCGCGACAGGAAACGCCCCAAAGCGCAACGTGGACACATCCACATTTTTGAAGGAAAACAGAGGTGTTTTTTGCAAAGTGCCTACCTGTAGATTTTGGCCTGTAGCTCAGCCGCCACCTAGGGAAACCTACCAAACCTGTGCATTTCTGAAAACTAGAGACCTAGGGGAATCCAAGATAGGGTGACTTGTGTGGCTCGGACCAGGTTCTGTTACCCAGAATCCTTTGCAAACCTCAAAATTTGGCTAAAAAAACATATGTTCCTCACATTTCTGTGGCAGAAAGTTCTGGAATCTGAGAGGAGCCACAAATTTCCTTCAACGCAGCCTTCCCCCACGTCTCCCGATAAAAATGATACCTCACTTGTGTGGGTAGGCCTAGCACCGGCGACAGGAAACGCCCCAAAGCGCAACGTGGACACATCCAAATTTTTGAAGGAAAACAGAGGTGTTTTTTGCAAAGTGCCTACCTGTAGATTTTGGCCTGTAGCTCAGCCACCACCTAGGGAAACCTACCAAACCTGTGCATTTCTGAAAACTAGAGACCTAGGGGAATCCAAGATGGGGTGACTTGTGTGGCTCGGACCAGGTTCTGTTACCCAGAATCCTTTGCAAACCTCAACATTTTTTTTTAAAAACACATGTTCCTCACATTTCTGTGGCAGAAAGTTCTGGAATCTGAGAGGAGCACCAAATTTCCTTCCACCCAGCGTTACCCCACGTCTCCCGATAAAAATGATACCTCACTTGTGTGGGTAGGCCTAGCGCCCGCGACAGGAAACGCCCCAAAGCGCAACGTGGACACAGCCACATTTTTGAAGGAAAACAGAGGTGTTTTTTGCAAAGTGCCTACCTGTAGATTTTGGCCTGTAGCTCAGCCGCCACCTAGGGAAACCTACTAAACCTGTGCATTTCTGAAAACTAGAGACCTAGGGGAATCCAAGATGGGGTGACTTGTGTGGCTCGGACCAAGTTCTGTTACCCAGAATCCTTGCAAACCACAAAATTTGGCTAAAAAAACACATGTTCCTCACATTTCTGTGGCAGAAAGTTCTGGAATCTGAGAGGAGCCACAAATTTCCTTCCACCCAGCGTTCCCCCACGTCTCCCGATAAAAATGATACCTCACTTGTGTGGGTAGGCCTAGCGCCCGCGACAGGAAACGCCCCAAAGCGCACCGTGGACACATCCACATTTTTTAAGGAAAACAGAGGTGTTTTTTGCAAAGTGCCTACCTGTAGATGTTGGCCTGTAGCTCAGCCGCCACCTAGGGAAACCTACCAAACCTGTGCATTTCTGAAAACTAGAGACCTAGGGGAATCCAAGATAGGGTGACTTGTGTGGCTCGGACCAGGTTCTGTTACCCAGAATCCTTTGCAAACCTCAAAATTTGGCTAAAAAAGCATATGTTCCTCACATTTCTGTGGCAGAAAGTTCTGGAATCTGAGAGGAGCCACAAATTTCCTTCAACGCAGCATTCCCCCACATCTCCCGATAAAAATGATACCTCACTTGTGTGGGTCGGCCTAGCACCGGCGACAGGAAACGCCCCAAAGCGCAACGTGGACACATCCAAATTTTTGAAGGAAAACAGAGGTGTTTTTTGCAAAGTGCCTACCTGTAGATTTTGGCCTGTAGCTCAGCCACCACCTAGGGAAACCTACCAAACCTGTGCATTTCTGAAAACTAGAGACCTAGGGGAATCCAAGATGGGGTGACTTGTGTGGCTCGGACCAGGTTCTGTTACCCGGAATCCTTTGCAAACCTCAACATTTTAAAAAAAAAACACATGTTCCTCGCATTTCTGTGGCAGAAAGTTCTGGAATCTGAGAGGAGCACCAAATTTCCTTCCACCCAGCGTTTCCCCACGTCTCCCGATAAAAATGATACCTCACTTGTGTGGGTAGGCCTAGCGCCCGCGACAGGAAACGCCCCAAAGCGCACCGTGGACACATCCACATTTTTTAAGGAAAACAGAGGTGTTTTTTGCAAAGTGCCTACCTGTAGATGTTGGCCTGTAGCTCAGCCGCCACCTAGGGAAACCTACCAAACCTGTGCATTTCTGAAAACTAGAGACCTAGGGGAATCCAAGATAGGGTGACTTGTGTGGCTCGGACCAGGTTCTGTTACCCAGAATCCTTTGCAAACCTCAAAATTTGGCTAAAAAAACATATGTTCCTCACATTTCTGTGGCAGAAAGTTCTGGAATCTGAGAGGAGCCACAAATTTCCTTCAACGCAGCCTTCCCCCCACGTCTCCCGATAAAAATGATACCTCACTTGTGTGGGTAGGCCTAGCACCGGCGACAGGAAACGCCCCAAAGCGCAACGTGGACACATCCAAATTTTTGAAGGAAAACAGAGGTGTTTTTTGCAAAGTGCCTACCTGTAGATTTTGGCCTGTAGCTCAGCCACCACCTAGGGAAACCTACCAAACCTGTGCATTTCTAAAAACTAGAGACCTAGGGGAATCCAAGATGGGGTGACTTGTGTGGCTCGGACCAGGTTCTGTTACCCAGAATCCTTTGCAAACCTCAACATTTTTTTTTAAAAACACATGTTCCTCACATTTCTGTGGCAGAAAGTTCTGGAATCTGAGAGGAGCACCAAATTTCCTTCCACCCAGCGTTACCCCCACGTCTCCCGATAAAAATGATACCTCACTTGTGTGGGTAGGCCTAGCGCCCGCGACAGGAAACGCCCCAAAGCGCAACGTGGACACAGCCACATTTTTGAAGGAAAACAGAGGTGTTTTTTGCAAAGTGCCTACCTGTAGATTTTGGCCTGTAGCTCAGCCGCCACCTAGGGAAACCTACTAAACCTGTGCATTTCTGAAAACTAGAGACCTAGGGGAATCCAAGATGGGGTGACTTGTGTGGCTCGGACCAAGTTCTGTTACCCAGAATCCTTGCAAACCTCAAAATTTGGCTAAAAAAAACACATGTTCCTCACATTTCTGTGGCAGAAAGTTCTGGAATCTGAGAGGAGCCACAAATTTCCTTCCACCCAGCGTTCCCCCACGTCTCCCGATAAAAATGATACCTCACTTGTGTGGGTAGGCCTAGCGCCCGCGACAGGAAACGCCCCAAAGCGCACCGTGGACACATCCACATTTTTTAAGGAAAACAGAGGTGTTTTTTGCAAAGTGCCTACCTGTAGATGTTGGCCTGTAGCTCAGCCGCCACCTAGGGAAACCTACCAAACCTGTGCATTTCTGAAAACTAGAGACCTAGGGGAATCCAAGATAGGGTGACTTGTGTGGCTCGGACCAGGTTCTGTTACCCAGAATCCTTTGCAAACCTCAAAATTTGGCTAAAAAAACATATGTTCCTCACATTTCTGTGGCAGAAAGTTCTGGAATCTGAGAGGAGCCACAAATTTCCTTCAACGCAGCATTCCCCCACATCTCCCGATAAAAATGATACCTCACTTGTGTGGGTCGGCCTAGCACCGGCGACAGGAAACGCCCCAAAGCGCAACGTGGACACATCCAAATTTTTGAAGGAAAACAGAGGTGTTTTTTGCAAAGTGCCTACCTGTAGATTTTGGCCTGTAGCTCAGCCACCACCTAGGGAAACATACCAAACCTGTGCATTTCTGAAAACTAGAGACCTAGGGGAATCCAAGATGGGGTGACTTGTGTGGCTCGGACCAGGTTCTGTTACCCGGAATCCTTTGCAAACCTCAACATTTTAAAAAAAAAAACACATGTTCCTCGCATTTCTGTGGCAGAAAGTTCTGGAATCTGAGAGGAGCACCAAATTTCCTTCCACCCAGCGTTTCCCCACGTCTCCCGATAAAAATGATACCTCACTTGTGTGGGTAGGCCTAGCGCCCGCGACAGGAAACGCCCCAAAGCGCAACGTGGACACATCCACATTTTTTAAGGAAAACAGAGGTGTTTTTTGCAAAGTGCCTACTTGTAGATTTTGGCCTGTAGCTCAGCCGCCACCTAGGGAAACCTACCAAACCTGTGCATTTCTGAAAACTAGAGACCTAGGGGAATCCAAGATAGGGTGACTTGTGTGGCTCGGACCAGGTTCTGTTACCCAGAATCCTTTGCAAACCTCAAAATTTGGCTAAAAAAACATATGTTCCTCACATTTCTGTGGCAGAAAGTTCTGGAATCTGAGAGGAGCCACAAATTTCCTTCAACGCAGCGTTCCCCCACGTCTCCCGATAAAAATGATACCTCACTTGTGTGGGTAGGCCTAGCACCGGCGACAGGAAACGCCCCAAAGCGCAACGTGGACACATCCAAATTTTTGAAGGAAAACAGAGGTGTTTTTTGCAAAGTGCCTACCTGTAGATTTTGGCCTGTAGCTCAGCCACCACCTAGGGAAACCTACCAAACCTGTGTATTTCTGAAAACTAGAGACTTAGGGGAATCCAAGATGGGGTGACTTGTGTGGCTCGGACCAGGTTCTGTTACCCAGAATCCTTTGCAAACCTCAACATTTTTAAAAAAAAACACATGTTCCTCACATTTCTGTGGCAGAAAGTTCTGGAATCTGAGAGGAGCACCAAATTTCCTTCCACCCAGCGTTACCCCACGTCTCCCGATAAAAATGATACCTCACTTGTGTGGGTAGGCCTAGCGCCCGCGACAGGAAACGCCCCAAAGCGCAACGTGGACACAGCCACATTTTTGAAGGAAAACAGAGGTGTTTTTTGCAAAGTGCCTACCTGTAGATTTTGGCCTGTAGCTCAGCCGCCACCTAGGGAAACCTACTAAACCTTGTGCATTTCTGAAAACTAGAGACCTAGGGGAATCCAAGATGGGGTGGACTTGTGTGGCTCGGACCAAGTTCTGTTACCCAGAATCCTTGCAAACCACAAAAATTTGGCTAAAAAAACACATTGTTCCTCACATTTTCTGTGGCAGAAAGTTCTGGAATCTGAGAGGAGCCACAAAATTTCCTTCCACCCAGCGTTCCCCCACGTCTCCCGATAAAATGATACCTCCACTTGTGTGGGTAGGCCTAGCGCCCGCGACAGGAAACGCCCCAAAGCGCACCGTGGACACATCCACATTTTTTAAGGAAAACAGAGGTGTTTTTTGCAAAGTGCCTACCTGTAGATGTTGGCCTGTAGCTCAGCCGCCACCTAGGGAAACCTACCCAAACCTGTGCATTTCTGAAAACTAGAGACCTAGGGGAATCCAAGATAGGGGTGACTTGTGTGGCTCGGACCAGGTTCTGTTACCCAGAATCCTTTGCAAACCTCAAAATTTGGCTAAAAAAAGCATATGTTCCTCACATTTCTGTGGCAGAAAGTTCTGGAATCTGATGAGGAGCCACAAATTTCTTCAACGCAGCATTCCCCCCACATCTCCCGATAAAAATGATACCTCACTTGTGTGGGTCGGCCTAGCACCGGCGACAGGAAACGCCCCAAAGCGCAACGTGGACACATCCAAATTTTTGAAGGAAAACAGAGGTGTTTTTTGCAAAGTGCCTACCTGTAGATTTTGGCCTGTAGCTCAGCCACCACCTAGGGAAACCTACCAAACCCTGTGCATTTCTGAAAACTAGAGACCCTAGGGGAATCCAAGATGGGTGTGACTTGTGTGGCTCGGACCAGGTTCTGTTACCCGGAATCCTTTGCAAACCTCAACATTTTAAAAAAAAAACACATGTTCCTCGCATTTCTGTGGCAGAACGTTCTGGAATCTGAGAGGAGCACCAAATTTCCTTCCACCCAGCGTTTCCCCACGTCTCCCGATAAAAATGATACCTCACTTGTGTGGGTAGGGCCTAGCGCCCGCGACAGGAAAACGCCCCAAAAGCGCACCGTGGACACATCCACATTTTTTAAGGAAAACAGAGGTGTTTTTTGCAAAGTGCCTACCTGTAGATGTTGGCCTGTAGCTCAGCCGCCACCTAGGGAAACCTACCAACCTGTGCATTTCTGGAAAACTAGAGACCTAGGGGAATCCAAGATAGGGTGACTTGTGTGGCTCGGACCAGGTTCTGTTACCCAGAATCCTTTGCAAACCTCAAAATTTGGCTAAAAAAACATATGTTCCTCACATTCTGTGGCAGAAAGGTTCTGGGAATCTGAGAGGAGCCACAAATTTCCTTCAACGCAGCCTTCCCCCACGTTCTCCCGATAAAAATGATACCTCACTTGTGTGGGTAGGCCTAGCACCGGCGACAGGAAACGCCCCAAAGCGCAACGTGGACACATCCAAATTTTGAAGGAAAACAGAGGTGTTTTTTGCAAAGGTGCCTACCTGTAGATTTTGGCCTGTAGCTCAGCCACCACCTAGGGAAACCTACCAAACCTGTGCATTTCTAAAAACTAGAGACCTAGGGGAATCCAAGATGGGGGTGGACTTGTGTGGCTCGGACCAGGTTCTGTTACCCAGAATCCTTTGCAAACCTCAACATTTTTTTTTAAAAACACATGTTCCTCACATTTCTGTGGCAGAAAGTTCTGGAATCTGAGAGGAGCACCAAATTTCCTCCACCCAGCGTTACCCCACGTCTCCCGATAAAAATGATACCTCACTTGTGTGGGTAGGCCTAGCGCCCGCGGACAGGAAACGCCCCAAAGCGCAACGTGGACACAGCCACATTTTTGAAGGAAAACAGAGGTGTTTTTTGCAAAGTGCCTACCTGTAGATTTTGGCCTGTAGCTCAGCCGCCACCTAGGGAAACCTACTAAACCTGTGTGCATTTCTGAAAACTAGAGACCTAGGGGAATCCAAGATGGGGTGACTTGTGTGGCTCGGACCAAGTTCTGTTACCCAGAATCCTTGCAAACCTCAAAATTTGGCTAAAAAAACACATGTTCCTCACATTTCTGTGGCAGAAAGTTCTGGAATCCTGAGAGGAGCCACAAATTTCCTCCACCCAGCGTTCCCCCACGTCTCCCGATAAAAATGATACCTCACTTGTGTGGGTAGGCCTAGCGCCCGCGACAGGAAACGCCCCAAAGCGCACCGTGGACACATCCACATTTTTTAAGGAAAACAGAGGTGTTTTTTGCAAAGTGCCTACCTGTAGATGTTGGCCTGTAGCTCAGCCGCCACCTAGGGAACCTACCAAACCTGTGCATTTCTGAAAACTAGAGACCTAGGGGAATCCAAGATAGGGTGACTTGTGTGGCTCGGACCAGGTTCTGTTACCCAGAATCCTTTGCAAACCTCAAAATTTGGCTAAAAAAACATATGTTCCTCAAATTTCTGTGGCAGAAAGTTCTGGAATCTGAGAGGAGCCACAAATTTCCTTCAACGCAGCATTCCCCCACATCTCCCGATAAAAATGATACCTCACTTGTGTGGGTCGGCCTAGCACCGGCGACTAGGGGAAACGCCCCAAAGCGCAACGTGGACACATCCAAATTTTTGAAGGAAAACAGAGGTGTTTTTTGCAAAGTGCCTACCTGTAGATTTTGGCCTGTAGCTCAGCCACCCACCTAGGGAAACACATACCAAACCTGTGCATTTCTGAAAACTAGAGACCTAGGGGAATCCAAGATGGGGTGACTTGTGTGGCTCGGACCAGGTTCTGTTACCCGGAATCCTTTGCAAACCTCAACATTTAAAAAAAAAAACACATGTTCCTCGCATTTCTGTGGCAGAAAGTTCTGGAATCTGAGAGGAGCACCAAATTTTCCTTCACCCAGCGTTTCCCCACGTCTCCCGATAAAAAATGATACCTCACTTGTGTGGGTAGGCCTAGCGCCCGCGACAGGAAACGCCCCAAAGCGCAACGTGGACACATCCACATTTTTTAAGGAAAACAGAGGTGTTTTTTGCAAAGTGCCTACTTGTAGATTTTGGCCTGTAGCTCAGCCGCCACCTAGGGAAACCTACCAAACCTCTGTGCATTTCTGAAAACTAGAGACCTAGGGGAATCCAAGATAGGGTGACTTGTGTGGCTCGGACCAGGTTCTGTTACCCAGAATCCTTTGCAAACCTCAAAATTTGGCTAAAAAAAC